>NC_047661.1:111239858-111415817 GCF_011762505.2 Arvicanthis niloticus
AATAACTCAAATAAAATAAAGGATCACAAAAATAGTGAAGTAGCCCAGTGCACTCACCACCTGTAAGGACTTCATAACAGGCTACCTTGAGGGGTTGTGATAGTTTCAGAAATAAAAATAAAGACAGTAAATCAATATCCTGAATCACTTTGGTCTTCTTCTGATGTGATGGTTCACAATATTAGTTTAATCAAATATTTATTTCCTTTCCTAAAAAACAGTTAGTGGGAGCCTTATTTCCATTGTGTGTGGAGAGAATGGAAAGTGACCTCAGAAACATGTGTAAGAATTTCACCACCATGCTTACAAAGAGCAGCTGCACTACAGAGATACCCTCGGATACTTTGTTACCCTACTTAATCTTTAAAACAGCATTTGAAGGCTATCATACTTTTCCTTCTTAAAAATGTTAATCTTAAATATAATATTTTTTCATTGGTTATAGGTATCTAATGATTAGCAGAGAAAGTAATTTATTTTTGTAATTATTTATGTATTAATTTATTTTTGAGACAGACTCTCAGTAAATAGCTCTAGCATACCTGGGAATCACCATGTATCCAGGGGTGGCCTCAAAGTCACAACACTTCTCCAGTCTTTCCCTCTAAGGGAACTGAGATTACAAGCTTGTGTCATCATGCTTGACACTGAGGAAACATTTTAGACTAGATCTTTCTGACATAAACCCCTCTTGTATGTCAAAGGTTAGAATTGAAATTCTTTGTGTTAATGCTGGCCCAATTCTTTTCTTTATTCCTTCGAAAAAATATCAAATTTGTTTCAAAATTTAGTTTCAGTTTTAAAATACAGAATATTTGACAATTACTAAAAATTGATTACCAGAGGTGCAGGGAAACACTAATCAGCCACTAAATACTGCAGTGAATAAAGTTACTGAGTCTTTAGTAAAAAGGTGTTTGAGGTTCTGAAGTCTGATTTATCACTGACAGGTCCTTAGCTCCATCCTTGTAACTGCCATTTCATCCGGGAGCTTCAATCACTGCTGTATTCATGAATTTCTTTTAAATTTAAGCCTTTATCAGCAATGAAGCATAACTTCATAAACTTGAAATTTTAATCTTCACTTTGAACCTGTAGGAATAAAAAATAACAGAACAACACGACCTTATTAGTTACAAACAGATGGAATAAATACATGAGTAGTATTTGTGTCATCAAAAAATTATCTGATGATGTTTCATATGTCACCATTTTAGTGAGTACAGTGGTGGCAAGGGTCGGGGAGGTGGGGGATAAGGGGGTGGGGGGATGAGGTGGTGAGAGGATGAGAGAGTACAGGGGATAAAAGGGTGGGGCCTGGGGTGGCAGAGTGTCATAGACAGGATGACACTGGACTAAATTCAAAGCAGAAAGAGCAGGTAGCATTGCTAGGTTTAAATCATCTTCTTAGCAACTCATTTAAGAAATGACAGCATTCAGTAAGTATTATACATGGTCAAGGTAATGAGAATCTTTTACAAAAATGTGGTTCTAGAATGCACAAGGTCTTGATAATTACTAGTTGTCAAAAGATGAAAGTAGGAAAACTACAAATAGACATGCTCATTCTTGTAATTTTCCTTTGAGAAAATCAGCAATGCTTCCATTCCAAAAAGCAAGCATGCAACAATGACTTTAAATTCACAATTAATATGCTGTAACTCTTTTAAGTCAAAGAAAACTTTTGACATTGGATGGCAATTCCTTTGTATTCCTAATATCCTCTATCCAAAATTAACTCCCATCCCTTTAAACTTACATATAAATAAAATTACTAACCTGCAGCTATATTTCTCCACAAGATGTTTTTCACTTGAGTACCTAAGCTTCAAAATGTCAAATTACTAAAAATTAAGCTGTTTACAACAGACTGAACACACAAAATTGCTTAGAACCAGTAATGTTTTCATGTACTTCACATTTTAGAGTATTTCATAATACCTTGGAAGATGGGAACCAAATTTGAACATGAGATTCATTTAAATTTCTCAAAGCTTGAATGTAATTTTATATATATTTTAGTGTACCCATTACAAGATCAGTTGTGGACTTTTCCACTCTTGTTGTCCTATTGAAATACAGGGGTCAGGTTTTGCAGCACTTTATGTTTTGAATGTTCAAATTAGGTGTGTTCTACCTGTGAGATAAATGTTAATTTATAACACCTTTCAGTAGATACCAAAAATCTCTATTTCCAACATTAGAAGCTACTGCAGTGCTGAGATCAAAACATGATTCTTTTATATGGTCAGATTTAATTTACTACTACTGTCATAAAATGGATGAAACCAACAAGTCCTTCTGAAGCTGCAGAATGTTCCAGATGATTTTTCTTTGTTTGCGGAGGCTTTTCGTTGTTCAATCTCTCTTTAGTCATTTATCTTTTGCAGTATTTTCTTGACGTTTTGGTTCTTCCTTTGCTCCTTCTCACTGGATTCAACCATCTTGTCAAGTTTCAAAACAATCCAGTGCTAACTAAGGACAGTAGACCAAATAAATACCTATTGTGAAAAGCTATAGGGGTCCTTTGAAGCCAGCACCACAACATGCTCTGCCCAAGGCTTTATGTCAAGAATTTTATTAATAGTGAGCTCTCTGTGTTTTTCTTGGAATTACTGATGAGCCAATATCAATTCAGATAACTTGGGGCTATTGTGTTCATCTTTGGTTCTACCATATGCTTTGGAGAGGCTTAAATTCTGGCTTGTGACAAAGATAGCATCCACGGGTCATATAACTTATTTGCACCTCAGTCTCAGGCCCAGACATCCTTGTTTCACTTCATTGGCCCTCAACTCTGATCTTAATTATAGAGGAAGAAGAAATGGTATGACTCAAAATGCAAATGAGGCCGTAATAATGGCCAAGTGTAGAGGGTAGGAAACTAAGACATATTATTATATGCCTCCACACTGACTGAACTTGGAGACTATTAAAAAGTAAATAAAAGACACCACCTTTTATTAAAAAAATAAAAATTTACAACTGGAAAAACTATAATTTACAAAGGCTGTGCAGCAAGAGTATGAGTTGAATCCCCAAGTCCTGTGGCAGTAGAAAGAGGTACCATAAAGCTGTAGTAATTATTTTAAAAAGCAGCCGCTGGTCAGGCCGACTGTCTAGGCTGCGGCAGCTCTGCCGAGCTCAGCTGACATGTTGTGTGGCCAGAGGCCACGTGCGCGCCACAGCTAGAAATGTCCAGCCAGAGACACCAGCCCTGCCACCTACAAGATGCCAGTGTGGGAGATGGCTCTGCCAGTCTTCCAAGCTGTCTTTGCAAAGCTGGGAATTGCCCAAACCATACCGTCAACCACATGAGCTCAATACAGATGAAACTGTAATGCTTAGATTATCCAGAGGTTTATATATTTGGTAACAATCAATAACAAGATGCCCATACAATCAGAAGTGTGACCCAATACCCAACCTAGATTTACCAACTACCTTTGACTGGCGGAGACACGTGAACTTCTGCGTCCATGTCTCTCTCTCTCTCTCTCTCTCTCTCTCTCTCTCTCTCTCTCTCTCTCTCTCTCTCTCTCTCTCTCTCTCTCTCTCTTTCTCTCCCTCCCTCCCTCCCTCCCTCTCTCTCTCCCTTTCTCCCTTAGCTCCTCCTTTTCCTTCTCTTCCTCCCTTACTCCTCCTCTTCCTCTCTTTTCTCCTCCCACCTTAGCTCCTCCTACACCATAATATAAACCACTCATGTTTCCTTGAGACAAAGGTCACTCTAAGGTAATATTACAGAAGTCAGTCCTTATATATTAGCACAGTTTGTCATCACTGACTAATGTCTTCATGCAAATCAGGAACTGGAAGTCAATAAAGGAAGAGCATCATTACTGGGGAAACTGGGCAGGACATAAGGGGCATTTAATGCCCATCTCACTAGGATTAATTGGTCTATGTTTATGAAAGAGTTACTAAATAAGTTGATTCAGCAGGGTTTTCAGTACTGATATGGAGTTCTAACTAGTTTTCTGAGTACCATGGTGGGATATGATTTTATTAAGTTCTTAATTTTTTATCTCTAGTCTTCATAATGTTATACATGTATTCAACCAGGTTTGATCATACCTACTTCCCAGATCCCCTTATATTTCCATCAACATACCCCTCTCCTAACATTTTAAGAATTCCTGTCCTGTACATATGCATAGATATGGAGCCATCATTGGAACCCTGGCAGTCTGTTGGCTCCTTGCCGCCAGGTTCAGGCAAGAGGAGAGAGGTCCTGGTCCTGCCAGGTCTTTCAGGGGCTGAGCGGGATGGCCCAAGAGAAACTCACTGGACCGGGAGTCTTGTCAAAGCAGGAGCTCAACTTTATTGCATCAGCCTCTCCCTTATATAAACTCGGAGCATAGGGAGGGGATTTTTGATGGGGTGAGATGATGTAGGCAGGGAAGGGTGATGGAGGGTATGGGGTGACTGACAGAGCCAATAGCAAAGCTCTACATTAACTACGGCAGGGGCAGAGGCCAAACAGGTCTTGCTGAGTCATCCTAACACAGAAGTGACTGAGATAGGACTCAAAGCTAGAACTAGGCTTGGGCTCTCCCACAAGGATGCAGAAACTTGAGCCAGGCTTGGGTTTATCCACAAGGCCCAAACCAGGTCCGAAATGGGGCCCAACAGCATCCTGTCAGCCACCATGTCCACAAAAGAGTGATTCTCAGTCCTTGAGAAACTATGAGCTTCCAGTAACTGCCGAGTAAGGTGTAGAGTCCTACCCTTGATGGCCACTCTTGGTTGTCATCTTTTGTAAGTGTCAGTTTTATTTCCTCAGAAGAAGTGAAGGAATGAGAGCTGTAACAAGGCTGTGTGAATACACAGCTTAGGCTGAGCCCAGAGCATGTCCTTGTTTGTTTTAACTATCTCTAGGCCTAGGCCTGGAGGCTTCCAAGCTGACTGATTCAATCCAGCTTCTCACGGTTTCAGACTTAATTGCTTTGCCTGGATCATACTCACTTTGGCAATATAGTCTAATCTTCTAGCTCCTTCTCACCTGGGTCTGGCTTGTTCTTGTTGCAACCTACCTCTATAAAACTGCCCTGGTAAAACTGCCATATAAACATACCACATACCATGCACTACACACCACACAGCACACACCACATGCCACACAACACATACCACTGCCATTCCTCCCTTCCCTACCCCTTTGCTCTTAAACCACTTCTGTTTCCTGTTCGGTTCTCATGTGCCTTGGACATATCCTGTCTCTGACTCATTCTATCAAATCTTTCTCCCATTCATTTACTTTGACTTCTCCTCAACTAGACATCACTTTCACATCTGCTGCTTCCTTTTACAAACTAACCTCACCTTCACTGTTAGGAATTAAAGGGTATGTCTGCATCCCAACCAAATCATGTTGTAATCCAGGGCACGTCTGCATTCCTCCAGGATCATATAGACCTAGAAGTTCTTTGGATGTGATGCCTTGCCAGAGTAGCCATGGCCCTTGATTAAAATTCCTCTACAATCTTGACTACATCTGGAATTGAGGAAACACTGATTGTAAGTAAAATATCCTTAATATAAATGTAGCAGTATATAAATCTGGTAGCTGTATTCCTTTATCTTATGTTAGTCCCCAGTAACCACACAGAGGAACAATATTAATTTAAACTGTACCTCAATAGCTGAGTATTTAAATCGTCTAATTTAGCCTTCTCTGGTAATCTGGCTACCTCCCAGGCCCATCTCATGATACTTTCACATTATTATTCACCTGGTTCTTTAGGCTTCAGGTGTGTTTCCATGATCTCTCTCCAGACCCCTTCCTCATGACTCCAAATCTTCCCTCTCTTTTTCTCTTCTTCCTCTGATTAGCTGATATCCTGTCTTGTTCCTTATTCTGCCCAGCCAGTGGTTGAGCAGCATTTATTGACAAGGCAGAGAATAAATGGTAGGTAAGAGGTAAGAACTATTTACACAAAACTGAGACAGAAGATTCTTGGTATAAACATTATAATGTCATGTCCAGGTTGAAACAAGACCTGAGTGTTGAGAAATCAGCATTTCAATAACAGTTATTTGAATAACAATAAACATTACATGGTGTTTATGCCTACAACCTATGAAGGATTTAGATTCATTTGAAATAGGAAGATCTACTTCTGATCCAGATATTTTATGTAGAAAAATATAACTTTATATTTTTCTACATCAATAATATAACTTTATATTTCAAGATTAATAAAAAAATATAACTTTATATTTCAAGATTAATCAAGATTGAGCCTGGAAAATCTACCACTAATATGGACCACACCTTCTGCTGGCATCCTATGTAAGGACATGGAAGAAGGAAGCTTCTGCTCTTTGTCTGCAAACTCTCACCTTCCTAGCAAGTCTATTATTTCACTGGCATTAAAGCCTACCTCTTCTATTGTGTACTGAAGACCAGGTGAGACTTCAAACCTTGTGGATGAAGCAACTACTAAATCCTTGGACAAGACAGACAGCCATTATTAGATTAGCTGCACCACAATCTATAAATTATTCTAATATATATATGTATATATATACATATGTATATATCAGTGTATCTCTCAACCCTTAATTTTTCTTAAGATTAAATAGAGCATTTTCCTAGATATAACAAAATGAGACCATAAACACCTTACCTAAATGATATTAGATAGATATGTAGATAGATAGGAAAAAATAGATAGATAGATGATAGATAGATAGATAGATAGATAGATAGATAGATAGATAGATAGAGATTCATTCTATAACTTCTGTTACTCTAGAGACCACTAATACACCATTCTTTACTCTACCCTATCTGTGTCAGAACTTTGCTACCTTGATTTTGTTCAGGTATTATGATGGTAATCCTAGAAGCTGTAAGCTGATGAATTCAGTATCCATATCATGTCCAAGAGAAATTTCACTCACTCCTTCTCCTCTCTTACATTCATTTTGCCCATCTTCCATGATGTAAGTGTGGTATTACGTCTTGGGTGTGTATCTCTCACCTAGTTATATACTTCAAGTCTCTTTTATGAAAATGGAATTCCATAATTGATTTGAAATAAACCATAAAATCCAAGTATTTAGGCACAATATGTATTAATGAGATGAAGATTGTGCAAATTGAGTTTAGAAAAGTTTTCATGTTCATTAATATTTTACACTCAGGATAAAAGCAAATCTTAAAAAAATATATAACACAGTATGCACATCCATAGTACATATGTTTATGTACTTATATACAGAAATATAAAATTCCATTTCTAAAATGCATATTGAGAATGAGAAGGACACTTTCTCAGTAAATATTCAGTAATTAACATTTTCTGAGTCAAAATACCAAGTATTTTTGGTCATAGAATATGAATTCAAACTTCCACCTTGTCTTTATTCTATATAAAATCTTTTGCATATTTCCCAAGGACATGGTTAAGTATTTAGTCTTACCCTTTACAGTGTAAAGAAGTAGTCATTTTTAAAAAGTGTACCTTTACTTCATCCCTATCTATTTTTCACATTATATCCTTAGGTGCTAAAAAAATCAAAAAATTATCAGATTTACCCTTATAAACTCTTTGAATAGGAAACTATAAATCTGCCCATTGTGTGAAATAAACATGATCACTATATCTGGAGGGGAATGATAAAGCTTGATTAATTGTTCTCTAAAATATCATACTTTGGTTATGTAGATTTCAAAGATTATTCACATTAAAAATTTAAAACATATATTACCACCTTGTCTTATGTTTCATCTGTCTCAGCAAAAGTGGTTATATCTATCATTATTAACAATTTGGTTATATAATTTAAACTGTAAGTTATCTTATTTCACTTATGTAACATCCCAAGCCATCATTTTCTCCCAAGGCATCACAGCAAGCTCATTCATCTCTTCTTCTCACTTGTAGACAGACATTTGTAAGATTTATTGCTAATTTCCTTGTTATTATCATTTTCTTCATGACATTTTTAATCTTCTCTCATTTATTAAATGACTCTCCCACTTGGTGTGCAATTGCAGAACTCTGGGTGCTTAGATGCTGCCAGAAGGAGTCTGTCAGTCTCAGTGAAGTTTGTCCTTGTGTTTGGATGTCTCATCTGGTAGAGAAGCTGCACTGACTTTAGAGAACCCAGTTTCACTCCCATTATTCATCTAAACAAGTTTTGTGTCCTGATACAATTATTTTGCTATATAGGCATAATATTAAGCTGACGCCTATTGGCTTTTCATTATATCTGTAGAACAATGTATTTCTCAACCTTCAGTTTTTCTTAAGATTAAATAGAACATTTTCTTAGATAAATCAAAATAAGACTATAAACATCTCTCCTAAAAGATTATTATGGTTGCCTTAACTGATATGAGAAGGCACACACCCACTGCAGTGCCACCTTCAGGCAGCAGCCCAGATTAAAAAGGGAAGGGTACTTCAGAAGGAAGCATGTTCTCCCCTTGGCTTGGTTAGGATTTCCTCTAGTGGCAAAGGAAATTTGTTGCCATTGCTGATTCCTTCACTGATATCATAATCAGCATTTCCACGTTTTCATCATGTAGTAGGAACAACCAGCTCTTCAGGAACTTTCTGGGCTTCTGATGCCAGTTTGAGACCAGTGAGGCACTCTGCCTTGTGCACTATCTATAGTCATCTAGAGCAAGAAAGATTACTCAATGACTACTCTGACTGTTGAGACACCTGCCTCAAAGACTAAGTACTGGGTTCTTGGCAGCTCTGTTGTGATTTAGCTATTATTGCTATTTTAAAGCTTATTTAATTAGTGTGTGTGTGTGTGTGTGTAAAATCTCACACCTTTGGTTTTGTTCCTCTACACAACCTGACTAAAACACTAACACAAGTCCAATAACATTAGAAAATGAAGCAAAAATAACACTAAATAAATTGGTAAGATTTTAATAAGGATAGGAAGGGACAAAACAAAACTAGTATTTGAAAATAATAGTAGAAGAAATAGAAGAATAAGAGGAGGGGAAGAGAGAATATAACAAACTGAAAATTGAAAAAGATGACTGAAAGAAATGGGCAAGATCTAAGTATGCATTTTTAAAAAGGAGTAACAGCAATAAATAAAGATAACAAGAAAATAAATATAAAAAAAATAAAGCAATAACAAGAAAAGGGGATTGGTGAAAGTCGCATCCAGTTCTTCCTCCCAGCCCCATGCTCCCAGAAATTAAACTCAGGCTCAAAACACATTTACAAATACCTTGACCATAGACTCAGGTTCTACTCTGACTAGATCATAACTAAATTAGCCCAATTATTTTAACCTACATTCTGCCACATGGCTGGTTACCTGCTCAGGTACAATGCATCTGTCTCAGCACAACCTTCTGGCTGAATCCTCCCTGTCTGGTACTATCATAGAATTCTTTCTGCCTTCTGGATGTCCCACCTCCCATTTCCTGCCTATGCCATATGCCACAGGCTTTTTAATTGACAGGTAATCCATTTAATTGACAGTTCATCCATGCGACGCACAAGATATTCTCTCCATGGGAGTGATTTAAAAAATACAAATGAGACAAAAAGAAATTACAGGAAAAACATGATATAATTTTTAAAAGAAAAAGAGTAAAAATGTAGTAAAGGAGGAAGAAAATGAAGGAATGAAAGATTAAGATTAAAGACTCAAAACAGACTCACACCTACAGTCCCAGCTTGGGATCCAGAGGATGAGGCCAGTAAACAACAGCCTGTCCGGGTCTTCTGTATCCTATAGCAAAAACATACTGGTTTTTAAAACTTATTTCTTTATTTTTATGTATATGGGTATTGTGTCTGTTTGTATGCCTGTGCACTATTTAAACTCAGGCCAGAGGAAGATGTAAGAGCCACCATAACCAGATTTACAAGAGGCTGTGAGTGTCGTGTGGATGCAGGAGATTGAACCTGGGTCCTCTGCAAGAGCAGTGAGTGCTCTTACCCACTGAGCCATCTCTCCTGCCCAAGAACACATTTGGAAACAAAACCAACTAACTAAAACTAGAAAAAAAATGACAAATAAATTAGATACAAAAAGAAAGGGGGATGAGATAATTTATAAAAGAAAAAAATAAGCAATATGAAAAAGAAATGCCATATACAATATTTTTTAAAAAATTGATTTAGTAATAGAAACAACACTAAGCCACCAACCAGGCAGCATACACCAGCTAATATGAGACCCCTAGCACATATACAGCAGAAGACTGCAGGGTCTGGACTCAGAGAAGATGCACCTAACCCTTGAGAGATTTGGGGTCCCAAGGAATGGGGAGGTCTGGTGGGTTGGGGAAGGGTGGAAAAAATCCTCTTGGAGATGGATGGAGGAGATGTGGGATGTGGAACAGTCAGATGGTGGACCAAGAGGGGGCTAAAAAAAAAAGATTAAAGAATAAATAAACAAAAAGGAAAGAAAAAGAACAAAAGTACAACCTTCAAAAGAAGTCTTTTAAATAACAATTCTCTCCAGGGGTTGGAGAGATAGTTCAGTGTTTAAAAGCCCTGGCTGCTCTTCCAGAGTATCTGGGTTCAATTCCCAGCACCCACATGAGAGCTCACAGCCATCTTTAACTCCAGTTCCCAGTCCAACACCCTCTTCTGGCTTCCTCAGACACTGCGTTCATGTGGTACCCAGACAAGAAAGCAGACAAAACACCCATATCAATAAAATAAACATTAAAGGCTAAAAGAATTTGTTTTAAAAGGACAGGTCTTGAGTGTTAACCATGTGAGCAACAGTAGTGTTTTCACTCACCTCTGGGTTTCTGTGGCTTCTTCATTAGGTGCCAGCTGATGTGGGCAGAGTGTGTGTGATTTTTACCCTTATGCTGTTTACCTAGTAATCAAATGGGTATTTTCTGGGCAGAGCAAGACTGACATTACCTGCAACTACAATTCTAAGAGGCAGCTGTGACAAGCCACAAGCATTCTTTCAACATTCCTGAATCTCTCATTCCTTCAAGTGTTGGGTGAAGAAGCCAGATAGGTATGTGATGACCTGGACCAGGATGCCACAGTTGTGTACTACACGGGAGAGGTTTCTGGATCCCCCTATTTAGTTCCTGTCTTGGTTAGGGTTTTATTGCTGTGAAGAGACAGCATGCCCAAAAGGCAACTCCTATAAAGGGAACCATTTAATTGGGGCTGGCTTACAGTTCAGAAGGTTTTAGTCCATTATTGTCAAGGCAGGAAGTATGTCCGTGTGCAGGCAGAAACAGTGCTGGAGAAGTAGCTGAGTTTTACATCTGGATTGGCAAGCAGCAGGAAGATAGAATGACACTGGGCTTGGCTTGAGCATCTAAAGCCTCAAAGCCCATCCCCTTTGACACACTTCCTCCAACAAAGCCACCCCTATTCCAACAAGGCTACACCTCTTAATAGTATCATTCTCTATGAACCTCCAGGGGCAGCCATTTTCAATCAAACCACCATCTTGTAAGATAGGAGGTGAGCATCCACTGTAAGTCCCCTTGACTCTGTCCAAAATCCTGTGATGTGAAGCTCTTGGCATCTCAAAATCAAACACTCTCCCTGAAACTAGATCAGGACTGAGGGCCAGCATCTGGACCAGCATGTGTGACTTTTGCTGAGAGTTCCCACTGTGGAACAATGCAGGAAACTTTGTTGCTAAAGCTGCTGTCTAAGATGGAAACCACTCAAAATGATTCCCCACCGCTGCACCACAACTAAAAGCCAGGAGTGGCGGATGTAACCAAGCTGGAACATTGCTCAGACTCTGGATTCCTGTTTGTTTAGACAACAGCTAAACTTGGTACTAAATGTGCTATTATTCACTGTTTCTTTTACCCCACCCCCCATCACTGTTCTGCTGCTGTGAATTGTGCATGTTGATGTCTTCTTTCTCTCTCCTTGGTTTCATTCTACAAGCCCTTCCATTTTAAATAAGTTTCTTCTGTTTGCTATTTGTGCTGAATGGTCTTATGTCGACTTGACACACAGGCTAGAGTTATCTGAAAGGAGCAAACCTTAATTGAGAAAAATGCCTCCATGAGATCTGGCTTGAAGGCATTTCTTTTATTAGTGATTGATGGGAAAGGATACAGTCCATTGTGGGTGGTGCCACTCCTAGGCTGGTGATCCTAGGTTCTAGAAGAAAGGCTGTGCAAGCCAGTAAATAGCACACCTCCATGGCCTCTGCATCAGCTGCTACCTCCAAGTGCCTTCCCTGGTTGAGTTCCTGTTCTGACTTCTTTGAGGATCAATAGCAATGAGAAAGTGTAAGCTAAATGAACCCTTACCTCCCCAAGTTGCTTTTTGGCAATAGTAAGCCTAACTAAGACACTACTGAAAATTCAGTGCTTGACTGGTATAACCGCCTTTACAGAGAAAGGTCAAATCCTCAGGACGACGTTAATGACTACTGAGGGCTAGTAGTTCACCATCTTTTGTCTCCATAGAAGAAAAATTTTAAACTTTTTGGTATATGGCATCCTTCATTCTCTGATTTTCCGAGGTACTTCATAAGTAAAACCAAATCATAACCCAGATAGACAGATACATGTGAGCATACACAGCTGTCTAGGAAATCTACCTAAGGGGAAAATAACCTCCATAAATTTGTACGTAATGGAATAAGGATGCAAAGAAAATGTTCGGTTATTTGTAATGTAAACCATGAGTTGACCACTAGATAGCAGTGTTTGACTAGAAATCTAAGGAAAGAGCATCATTCCTTGCAGCCAAAGTGTTTTGGATTTTTGTTTTTCTTTTTGGTTTCACTTCTATTATGTTTGTCTATTGACAAATTTGTACATGCACACAATGCATTCTGTCTGTTCTCATTCTGAGAGTCTCTCATCTTCCCATTCTGGTCAATCTTTCTTCTTCACAACCAATCCATTTTTCTCTTTTGTGTAGGTGTGTGAATATATTGAATATATATGAACACACACACACATATACGTGTATATATATGTATATGTGTGTATGTACATATATATATATATATATATATATATATATATATATATATATATATATAGAGAGAGAGAGAGAGAGAGAGAGAGAGAGAGAGAGTCTTGTAATCCTGTGCCCCTCTGACTTTAACTAGGGCTCTTTGTGTGACCATTTGAGAATTGTGCATTCACATATGTGTACAACTGAAGAGAAGACTGTTGCCCCTCACTTGCAATATTTTAGTAGCCAATAGGTCAACAGTGTAACATAGCAAAAAGTATTTTACCAACAGTTGTAATAGTTTTGTCTAACATATATATTGTGATGGTTTGAATGAAAATGGCCCCCACAGATCCAGAAGGCCTCATTATGAAAAGGTGTGGCCTCACTGGATTAAATGTGGCCTTACTGGAGGAAGTATGTCACTGTCAGTGGGCTTTGAGGTCTCAGATGCTAAAACCAGGCCTGATGTCATTTGATCTTCCTGCTGACTTTCAGTCCAGATGTAGAACTCTCTGTTTCTTCTCAAGCACCATGTCTGCCTTAATGACATCATGCTTTCTGCTGTAATGATAATAGCCTAAACCTCTAAACTATACGCTGGCCCCTATTAAATGTTTTCCTTCATAAATGTTGTGACCATGGTGTCTCTTCTCAGCAACAAAACCTTAACTAAGACGTATACCATCCAACTGAAGACCTGGTACCATCAAGGCCTTGTGAGATTATTAACCTGACATGTTTTAATTGAGCTGGTTTAGTCTCTGCATATACTACTTTCTCTGGTTAGGCACTTCTGTGGTCAGCAATTCTGTTCAATGTGGTGGTTAGTTGTACTTTTCACCTTAATGTTTAGTCACAGTGCACAAGGGGTGGTCAGTTGTAGTGGTCACTGTGGTGATCAGTTTTTGTGGTCACTGGTTATCAGTTTTATTTTCCACTATGGTAGTCAGTCATAGTGGTCACTGGGGTGGCCCTTTATAGTGGTCACTGTGGTGGTCAGTTGTGTTCCCTGTGGTGGTCAATCATTGTGTTAACTGCGATAGTCAGTCATAGTGATCACTGTGGTCAGTGTATCTATAACTGTGATGGTCAGTTGTAGTGGTAGTGATCACTGTGATGATTAGTAATGGTCACTGGGGTCTTCAGTTGTGATAGCCTCTGGTGGTCTGTTGTAGTATCCACAATGATGGTCAGTCATAGTGGTCACTGTGGTGGTCATCTGTAGTATTGACTGTGATAATGAAGTCATAGTGGTCATCACAGTGGTCACTGTAGTGATTTGTTGTAATGTTCACTGAAATGGACAGTCATAGTGGTCATTCCATGAACAGCTGTAGTATCCACCAGGATGATCAGGTTACTTGGGTGGTCACTTGTAGTGCACACTGTAATGGTCATTGCTGTGGTCAGCAATAAGGATCACTCTCATGGTCACTCTAGTAGTTGATTGTGGTTTTTGTTTTTAAGGCCAGTTGTACTGGTTGCTGTGGTTGTAAGCTACAGATTTCCCTGTGAAGGTCAGTGATAGTGGTCACTGTCATGGTCATTGAGATGGTAAGCTGTAGTGCTTACTGTGTTTACTATGTGCTTAGTTGTTAGTGTTAGTGTGGTAGTCCGTCAAAGTAATCACTCTGGTGGTCATCAGTCTGGTCAGCTACACTGTTTAATGTGATGGACAGTCTTTGTGTTCACTGTGATGATTAGTTATAGTGTCCACTGTAATGGCCAGACTTAGAATTCACTGTCTGTCAGTTGTAGTGTTCACTAAGATGGTCAGTCATAGTTGTCACTATGGTGGTCAGATGTAGTGTTCACTCTGATGGTCAGGCATAGTGGTCATCTGTGGTGCTCGTTAATATAGTTAGTTGTAGTGGTCACTGTCAAGTTATATGTGTAGTGTCCACTGGTATGGTCAGTCAAACTGGTCACTGTGGTGGTCAGTTGTCACTACCATGATAAAAGTCTATCATAATGGTCACTGTGGTGGTCTTGATACAGTAAACATAGTGATCACTGTTGGGGTCACTGTGGTGGTGAGTTGTAGTTTTCACTGTGATTACTAGTCATAGTGGTCACTCTGGTGCTCGGTTGTATTGTCCAGTGAGATATATATGATTGTTGTTTATTCTGATTTAAACACATTTCTTCAATTCACATATTACTGCTAGGAAATTGGTGTGTTTACATATTAGTTGTCTTAGGATTCTATTGCTATGAAGAGACACCATGACCATGGCAACTCTTCTAAAGGAAAGCATTTGATTGGGGCTGGCTTACAGTTCAAAGCTTTAGTTCATTGTCATCATGGCAGGAAGCATAGTGACACATGGGCAGATGTGGGGCTGGATGGCTGAGAGTTCTACATCCTGATGAGCTAGCAACAAAAAGAGAGTGAGACACTAAGCCTTGGTTGAAAATCTGAAACCTCAAAGCCCAGGCCCAGTGTCACACTTCTTCCAACAAGACCACACCTCCTAATATTGCCTTTCCCTATGGGCCTATGGGACCATTTTTATTCAAACCACCACATTACTTTAGGAATGAAGCTAAGGTGGAAATAATGCAATATCTAACCCTCCTCTTTTTGTATATGGTACTGGTTATATAAACCAAGGCCTCACAGGGTGTCTAAGAAATCTTAATCTAGTAAGAATTCATCCCTGAAAATAACTCATAAGAAATGTTCTTATGAGTTTTTGAATTTGAATTTTAGTTATAATTCATTATAAATTTTATTTGATGTTTGATTTTTTTATTTGAATTTTAGTTAGTCATTACTCAGTATCCAGTATTAATGAGTGTCTTGGGGTTTTTATTGCTGTGACGATACCACCATGACCAGAAAGCAAATTGGATAGAAAAGGGTTTATTTGGCTTACACTTCCAGTTCATGATCCATTACTGGAAAAATGTCAGGACAGGAATTCAAGCAGGGCAAGATCCTTGAGGCAGGAGTTGATGCAAGAGGCTATAGAGGGGTGCTGCTTACTAGATTGCTTCTCCTGGCTTGCTCAGCTTGCTTTCTTATAGAACCCAGGATCAACAGCCCAGGAATGGCACCACCCACAGTGGGCTGGACCATCCCCATTGATCACTAATTGAGAAAATGCCTTACAGCTGTAATCACATGGAGGCATTTCCTCAACTGAGACTCTTGTCTTTCTGATGACTCTAACTTATGTCAAGTTGACGTACAATATCAGCCAATACACAATGAATATATTCTATGACTATATTGTAAGCACATACTGATTGTGAATTCACTATTACAACTGAATATTTTAATATTTTCCAATCAGAAATAGTACTAAAACTGATAGTTCCTCTTCATCCACTTAGATAGTTAAAAGTCATGAGGATCTAGCCTATGACTTATCTTAAATAATTGTGCAAAGAGAAATTTTAAAAAATTGTCTTCCCAGTGCAAAAATTTATAATACCCAAGCTTAGGTTTACTATTGGTAAATATTAAGTCATATATATTGAAGGCCCTAGTAGTTTCTAAAATAGTAAGTAGATCTTACCATGTTCATTATTAATCAGTATTAATCATTATTGCCATATTCTTATGCTGTGTTCACAATTGCAACATTACTAGGATTTAAAGGCATAAAATAAATAAGACCAAAGAACTGAAGGCACTTTTCAAAATGTTACATGGGAACTATACAGAAAGATTGTCCCTTTTATAATAATATTAACTAGAGGTAAAATGATATAATATTTACGTGCATCAAATATTTATGTTCGCAGTGTCATGAATCAGAGAGCAGAAGCCATACTGAACACAGGCAAACCTATCCCACTATCAGATATTGAGAGCATCTACTGGGAGCCTGAACCCATATGGCTTTGACGGTGACAAATCCTATAGTATACAGAACACTCCAAACCAAACCAAACTAGGCACTGCGGCCTGTCCTCAGCAAGCATCATATTGATAAAAAAGAGCTGGGTGAGGCACGTTTATTAATTTATAGAGGACAGAGTAAGAAGTCACACAAAAAGTCAAGGGGCATGCAGTGGGCATGCAGATTTCCACAGATAGAGGGAGGAGTCTATGCATCGCTTACTGCTCAGGATCCAGACTAACTGATGAGGTCTCTACAGCAGATGTTCATAGAAGATTCTTGGGGTCACAGACTAGAAAAAGGCTCCCCAAAGTAGAGGACTTCCCATGTCTGTCATATCAAAAAGCTTTTTGATCTTTCTTCCTGAATTTTGCTCCAAAAACACAAGTATTATTTTAATGAGATCAAATATAGAGTTAGTAACAGGCCTTTCTTTTTCTACACTAAATAGCTGCCAACTTTCAATGCATTGGTTTATCTCTAAGGTAATGTTTTCTTTGTTTGTATTGTGCCTGTTATATGTCATGATGAAGAATTGATCATATTTTGATGACTGAGAAGGAATGCTTTTTGTATTTTAAATATTTCAAGTTAGAATTAGAGAAAACAAAAACTAAGTATTAATAAAAATGTCAATTTATTCAGCCTAAACAAAAAAAAAATAATATAACAGAACCTTTTTATTAACATTGTGGTTTAAGATGAATTTATGTACTTTTTGACATGAGTGATAAAAAAATTACATACCCAACCAGTTAAGGTTATTTTTTCCTTAGAAAAAACAAAAGTACATTCAAACACATTTTCCTATTTTTCAACAATGTTTGCTTTGTCTTTCAGCAAACACGATTTTCTTTACTACTACAAATGTCTCAGTGAATCCATGCACAGGCAATAGACCGGAATTCTCTTCTGGGTAGCTTACTGATTTCCTAAGTAGTAAAATGGTGTCAAAAGACCACACGAGGGAGCCTGTGTCTCATACTAAAGAACTCATCCAGTAGCCATGAAACATGCTTAGACTACTTAAAGGGACACTAGAGTGGTTATATGAACATCAACATGAACTGTTAAGAAATTGGATACTATGTAAATGAAATTTAATCATTTTATAATGAAAACAGGCTCAATTAATCAAGAACGCCTAACAATATTAAATACACATCTTAGCAATAGAGTTTCAAAAGCATAAATCAAAGACTGGCATAATTACATAAAATGGAACATTTCAAAAGTAACATTTGGAAATTCTAATAACTATTTTGATATAATTGATACAAAATTAAATCTAAAAATCTGTCAAATTCAAAGTGTTAAACAAAACAACCTAAGTTGGCTCTGGAGCCCAATTAAAAGCAGAGTAGAGAAAATGGAAGAGAGGGAGGAGAAAGGACAAGCAGAGAAAAGAGGAGGAGATTTTGTGGGGAAATAGGAATAGGAGGGGGAGAAATGATCACTGGGCAGTTTCACTTAGTGGAGAGATCTGGAGAGGGCCAGGTACGAAGCAGGGCCAAAGTAATCCCTTTGACCCATGACTGATGTATCATTATGCCCTCCCTGACTTAATCTGTAGATGACTTCAGGAGCCTTTGTGCTGGCTTCTCGCAAGAAGGGACCTTATGGTACTTTATACCAACTTAAGCAGCTACTACAAACATTTACCATTGATGTAGCCAAAAGCTATTGGCATTATAGGACTTCCCTGGAGAAGGAGATGGTATAGTATCGCCTATGTGCTGTCCCCAACCAAATCTGTTATTCTACCACCCTAAAACACAGCTGGTAATGCCCTATGCTGTACTGTTCCAGACCTCAAAGCTATAACCCATCTGTGCAAACCCTTCATGCAAATGCTGGCCCATCAGCTACTTTGTACACCTGTGTCTCAGTTGCTGGTGCCATCCTTTGTATGGACTAGCCAGCATACATACACTGGAGCCAGTATCACTCTATAAGCTCTTCCTCCAGCCAACAGTCTTTTGGGCTAACCACATGAGTCAATGCTTTAGGTATTAAATCTGCCACCAAAGTAAACTAATCACACCTGGACCCTGGGCACACAGTCTATCTTGACATACACACAGTTTGGTCCCTAGCTCTGTGACTATTCAGACTGACTGTGACAAAATCTGAAGAACCAGAGCCAGCTATCCAGCACTATAGATCTTGAAATCTAAGTCACTCCACAATGACTCCACCCTAGTGGCTATTGGGTGCTTGTGCCACAGAAACACATTCTACTCCCACCCTTGAGCCACCTATGAGCTTCTTCTAGTGGTGGGATGTCCCAGCCACAGTATTTCTACAGTATTTCAGGAGTTTCTGAGCACCGAGACTGGAGAACACTGATATGAATGCTTACAGGCTGTGGCTGTTTAAGATGCTGATAATGGAGTGGTAGAGATTGCTCAACTGAACTCCACTAGATAAATTTAGATAAACCTCATGCTTTATCTACCCGCATATGTTCACTTTCACCTACAGCTAAAGGTCATCTTCACCAAAACCAGCCTGCAAATGGTCAGATATCAAAGCAAAGAGTAAGAAACACACACACACACACACACACACACACACACACACACACACAAATATCAAGAAGCATGGCACTACCAAGGAATACAATTTTCAGCTTGAAGTATTCATGAAATAGAAATCTCTGAACTTCCAAATAAATACATAACAATTTTGTAGTTATGAGTGGCAAAAACAGATAACAAAAATTAGGAAGATAATACATGCTCAAAAGAAGTCATACAGAAAGATTAAAGCAGTGTAAAGGGGATTGAACAAGTGCAAAGGTGAAAAATGCAAGGAAGAAATGAAAGCCACAGTAGGAAGCATCCGTACTGTAGCTGCCTAACAAGAGTGAAGAGCATTTAAAACTGAAGATGAGTTACTTAAAATTTTGTTATCAGAGAATAAAAAGAAATAGATGGGAAGGAATGAAGACAAGCTTTGAAAACTGTGGAACATTGACAAGAGCAATTCCATGTATATTATAGGATATATGAATTCAAAAATATGTTTGTAATTGAAATAGAATCATATCACTTTCCCCTTCTCTTTCCTTCTTCGATTTCTTGCCAGTTACTCTCCTTGAAACGCCTCCCCTACTTCCTCTCGGAAATTGACAGCCTCTTTTTGTGATTGCTATTGTTTCACACTTGCCCACACTTGTGAGCGCGCACGCACACATACACAATCTACTGAGTACATTTCTCTCTCTCTCTCTCTCTCTCTCTCTCGCTCTCTCTCTCTCTCTCTCTGTGTGTGTGTGTTTTCAGGTCTGACTACTCTGAATTAGACAACCAATAACAGGTCTCATTCTGGGGCAGGGAGAAGAACTAATTCTCTTGTCCAGGAGGTCATTAGGTCCATGAAGTTATTTGTCTGTGAGTGGAACCCAAGAAAATCTCCCCTTCCACATTAGCATGTCCACTGATATTGACTTTATTTTGACTGACTTGTATATATATATATATATATATATATATATATATATATATACCATATATATACATATATGGATATATGTGTGTATGTGTGTGTATGTGTGTGTGTATATATATATATATATATATATATATATATATATATATATGTATGTTTTTTTTGCAGCAATTTCTAGAAAAAACCTGTTTCACAAGAGACTCCCTGGTATTCTGGACTTTACATCTTTTCACACTTCACCCCCTTTCCTTAATAGTCCCTGGGCCACAGATGCAGAGTTATAGTTGTGGTTTTCTATAATGTTCTCCATTTACTGCAAAGATAGGGTTTTTTTTGATAAAGTATAGTAGCTACACTTATTTTAGACATACAGATAAAATTTAGAAGTAGAAATCATATTCGTCTGGCAAAGTGGTCATAGGAATTCTTTGCTAAGCTCTATGACCTCACTAACTTGGGAAGGCTGGCTAAGTTATCAGTACCAGGCATGATTTTCCTCCAGTTGAATGAAAAAAAAAAATACAGAATGAACCAAAACCAAACCTGTTAGACAGGAAAAAACAATAATTAAAGCAAACATTAATGAAGTAGAAACAAAAATATTCTGAAAATTAATGAGTCTAAAATGAGGTTCTTTGGGAAGATAGGAAAGATTGACAAACCCTTGGACCATCTAACCAAAGAAAGAAAAAGAGGACCCAAATTAACAGAATCTGAAACAAACAGAGAAACATTACAAGAGATAACAAAGAAATTGAAAATAAGAGAATACGTTTAAAAGCCTATACTCCATAAAATTGGAAAATTTTAAAATGCATATTTTTTTTTATTCATTGAAACTACCAAAGTTAAAACAAGAAGAGACCAACAACCTAAACAGACCAGTTCCGGGACTTCTAACAGACAAGAGAGAAAGGGAAAGAAATCCTGACTAAGAAAATAATAAATGTGGCTGAGGAGAGACAAAGAGCTCTCAGATCTCACCCACTCAACACAAAGATGAATTTACATCAGTACAATACAATAAAGCTACCCAAAAGCAAAGACAAAGGGAGATTTTTTTAAAACAACATATCTCATACAAGAAAAATTTTACAAGAATATTAATGGGTTGTTCAGAAGAAACCTGTATGTAGGCATAAAGAAAGTAAAGTAAAACATCAAAGTGCTAAAAAAAAAAGAAAAGAAAAGAAAAACAAACAAAAAAAACAAAATATGTCTTTAAAAAAATACTTATCAGTAGAAAACTCACTGATAAGAGTAAAGCATAGCCAAACTGTTCCTTTAACCTCACACCCCATTACATCTGGCTTCTGCTATTTTGGGTGAGTCAAATCTTATGGATGACTCCTTCTTTTTGAATGGCTGATTCTCTTCCCTGCTCTTAAGGTTTTTGTTGTGTTTCTTTAATAGTATGGTGACAGGCCAATGTAGATCTCTGAGGTCATTCTATTGGCGCATCATAGACTACCTATTTCCATGTCCATGCAGAGTCACCTGGAAGATTCTATTTCTTAGATGATTCTTCTGTCCTTTCTCTCCTTCTGCTCTGCTATCCTCCCTTTTCTCTCATACACACATCTGACAACATCCAACAAGCTTCACAGTCCATTCCTTTCCTCTCTTTCCATTCCTTAGGATAAGACGTCATAAGTACTCTTGTGGTTCACTGGATTACTCTTTTACCTCTTCAAAAATGTCGCTGTATTCCTTTAACAAAAATACTTATTTTTATGCTACAGAATTTCTATTTGTATCTGCTTTGCTAGATATTTTTTTCTGTAACTTCAATGTATGAAATCTTGATTGATAGAATATCAATATCAAGTTTAGTTGGACATATTCTACTGCATTTTCATTTCTATGTGCAAAGTGTTTCTTGATACAGTTTGCTTGTTGCCATTCTTCTTTCTTTTGTGAATAGATGTTTCTGTTTATTTGTTTTTCTTGTAACTTTTTGCTCAAACTTGGTGTCATGCCTAGTTCTATGTCAACTTGATACAAGTTAGAGCTACCCAAAAGAAGGCAACCTCAGTCGAAAGAATGCCTCTATAAGATCCACTTGTAAGGCATGATTTTTTTCATTCATTAATTTATTTATTCACTTTACATCCTAGTGGCACCCCATCTTCTCCCCTTCCAGCCCACCCTCACATATCCCTTCCTCCATCACCTCTCCACTCTTCTCAGAGCAGGAGAAGCCCTCTTAGGTACCATCCTATCTTGGGATATCAAGTCATCAACTCACAGCAGGACTAAGTGCACTCTCTTTCACTGAGGCCCAACCAGGCAATCCAGCTAGAAAAAGGAGATCCAATGGTAGAAAACAAAGTCAGAGACAGCCCCTGCTCTAATTGTTAGGGAACACACATGAAGACCAAGCTGTACATCTGGTACTATGTAGAGGTCCTAGGTCTAGCACCTGCATGCTTTTTTGGTGGTTAAGTCTTTATGAGTCTTTATGGGCCTAACTTAGTTGACTAAGTCTTCTTGTCATGTCCTTAACTCCTCAGACTCACTCAATCCTATCCTCTACTCTTTCACAAAACTCCCCAAGCTCTGCCCTGATGTTTGGCTGTGGGTCTCTGCATTTGTTTCCATCAGCTATTGGATGAAGCCTCACAGGAGACAGTTACACTAGGCTATCGTCTGCAATCATAGCTTAATATCATTTATAGTGTCAAAGGTTGGCTCTCTCCCATGGGATGGATCTTAAGTTAGGCCAGTCATTGGTTGGTGTTCCCTCAAACTCTGTTCCATGTTTATCTCTACACATCTTGTAGGCAGGACAAATTTTGAGTCAAATGTTTTGTAGGTAAGTTGATATCCCCCTCCCTCATTGGAAGTTCTGCCTGGCAACAGGAGGTGGCCACTTGAGTCTCTGTATTCCCCACTGCTAGGATTCTTTCAGCTAGGGTCACCCCCATAGACTCCTGGTAGCCTTTCTCAACCCAAGTTTCTGGTTTGCTCCAGAGATAGCCTCCACTGACTTCTGTTCTCTTTCCCAGCACTTAGTCATCAGAGAAATGTAAATAAAAATGACTCAGATTCCATCTTACACCCATCAGAATGGCCAAGATCAAAACCTCAAGTCACAGCTTTGCTGGCAAATATGGGGAACAAGGTGAATACTCCTCCATTGCTGGTAGAAGCACAAACTTGAACAGCTACTTTGGAAATCAATTTGGCAGTTTCTCAAAAAATTTGCAACTAGTTCTACCTCAAGACCCAGCTATAACACTCCCGGGCATATACCCAAAAGATGTACCATACAACCATACCACAAGAACACTTGCTCAGCTATGTTCACAGCAGTTTTATTCATAATAGACAGAAAACAACCTATATGTCCTTCAAGTGAAGAATGGATAAAGAAAATATGGTACTTTTATATGATGGACTATTGCTCCACTATTAAAAAAAACAAAAGACACCATAAAATTTGCAAGGCAAATGGATAGAACAAGAAAATATTTACCCTGAGTAAGGAAACTCAAATTCAGAAAGACACACACAGTGTGTACTTATTTATAAGTAGACATTAGCAACAGAGTACAGGATGACTAATCTATAATCTACAGACCCAAAGAAACTAAGTAATAAGAAGGACCCTGTGGAGGAGACTTTAATCTCACTCAGAAATGGAAATAAAATAAACATTGGAGGTGATGGAGGCAAGTAACTGGGTAGAAGAGGGGGTCAGAGGGGAATGGTGATGGGGATCAGGTATGGGGAGAGAGGGAAAGAGGGCTGTAAGGCATGTTCTTACTTAGTGATTGATGGGAAAGGGCCTGTCCTTTCTTGGGGGTGGCATTTCTGAGCTGGTAATCCTAGGGTTTACAAAAGCAGGCTGAACAAGACATGGAGAACAAGCCAATAAACAGCAGTCCTTCATGGCCTCTGCTTCAATTCCTGCCACCAGGTTCCTGCCCAGCTTAAGTTCCTATCCTGATTTCCTTCAGTGATATACTACAACTTGGTAGTGTAAGCCAAATAAACCTTTTCCTCCCAAGTTGCTTTTGATTATGGTAATTAGTTATAGTAATAATAACTCTAAGAAACTAGGTGATTTAAATATTGTAATTTGATAGCTCTGAAAAAACAGGCATTCTTCATTTGCCATGGTGTACTATGATAATTTGTCATTGTTCCTTGTGTTTGTCTTTTAGTGAACTTTATGAACAATTTTTTTTAGTCTTATTATTTGTTGTATTACTTATATTTGTTTTCTAGTGTGCTTATGAACAATTTTGAATAGTGTTATTGTTTGTTGTGTTATATCATCTTATTCTATATTATTATGTGGCCACCAAAATGTATCTTTTCCTTTACAGTTTCCTCTCAACCTTTGGTTCTTGCTCATATGCAACCTGAAGGTTAGTCACACATGGGATTATAGATTCTTCAAAGGTTTTCATCAGAATAATTACCAGCATGGGTTTTTAATTGCTCAGGTTATAGGAAAGACTTCAAGATAAGCTTTCCTCAAAGCACATCACTTTCCATCCTTTCTTTCTAAATTTTAGTATCTTTTTTCTGTTTCTTTTTTATTGGATATTTTATTTATTTACATTTCAGATGCTATCCCCTTTCCCCATTTTCCTTCCCTAGAACCTCTCTATCCCATCCCCCTCCTCCTTTCTGCTTTTATACCATTTTAATCACATGCAAGTATTAAGGTCAGTTCTAGGTTGAGGGACTAGCAATACAATAGATGCAAATAGTCAAGGAACAAACAAGGCAATAAACACAAATAATCAAAGAACAAGCAAGGCAATAAACAAAATTCCATGAACAGTTCCATGATCACTGTTTCTAAGGGCTTATCAGGATGACCAAAATATCTGAGCCAACCTCCCTGTCCTAGCCCAAAGTCATTTTCATGTTGGAAGCCTACTTCCTTATTCTAGCCTAAAAGTTAGATTCCTGTCTGAAATTACTTCGTTGTTCTATCCTAATATTTAGATTCCTGCCTGAAATTACTTCTTTGTTCTAGCCTAATGTCAAGTTCTTACCTGAAGCCTACTTCCTTGTCCTTGGATAATGTCATATTCCTGCCAAACAGCCCATTTTCTTGTCCTTGGCTCATGTCAGATTCTGGGCAAGCAGTCCCCAAAACACTCTGCTTCTCCCCATTTTTTATTTCATTAACAAGACTGAGCCTGTTTTAGTTCATTCTGACAAGAATGCCTTCCTTACCTGTCATGGAATATGCATTATCAAAAGCAATGCACTTTTGTCTTAGGTTGGTAAGGCTCTGTGCAGAATCTTAACTGTCCTTAGATTGCTTGCCTGTTCTTTATCCCTTGACAGAAGCAGCTTATACCTAATGCAACTCACCTTAATTATCTTTTGGAAATACCTTCCCCTAGTTGCTTCATTATTAGTAGACTTGCAAGTTGGATAGGATAAAGGCAAGTTTTTTCAACTGATACTTCAAGGACTCTCTAACAGCCTTAAAGAGGCAATGACAATGCTTTGACATTGTAGTCTGTTTTGCCATATTGATATAAACACACTCATAAAAATTTGGCTTAGGGTCTTCAAGATGACCTCAGAGCTAGATAGTAACAAGTGAGGTAGATTAAAATACTTCAAAACTCTCTGACTTAAATTTCTGTGGCCTTTCTACCTTTGATTAAGTGACTATCCAGACAATATAGGCACCCACTAGTTTCAGGAGTTGTGATACATTTTGTTAGTTACTTCATTCATTTCTTTGAGAATCAAGACTTAGAATTTCTTATTCCAACTTTAAAATTGATATTTATTATAAGTATTTAAAGTGTTTTGGTTTTGTCTTTTAGTTGACATTAGTTTGTGAACATTTATTTTAGTGTACAGTGATGTTTCCATATTCCTGAGCATAGTTATTATATCAGAGTATGGTTGCAATTAAATGGCTATCAAACAAAAAGTGGTTTGTTAATGTCAAAAGGCAATGAAAGGGATAGTAATAGGATAGCAAATGTGTTTACAGAAGACATTTTAACTCCTGTAACATTGCATACAGGGCAAAATATTTAAAAATCAATAACACATTGCAGGGGGCCTGCAGATCACTGATTTTGATACATACCACTATTAATCTGGGATTAATGTTTTAATGTCATTTGTCCCCTCAATACCATTCACTTATAATTATAACACTTATGATAAGTGTTATGCACATTTAACTGTTTCTTTTAGTGGATTTTAATTTCTAGCATTTAGGACCATTATTCACTAATATAAGAGATACTTTGAAAAATCCTCACTTAGCAACTACAATCAATCTGATTGCCAAGGTCACTATAACAGGCAAATTATACACTGAAGAGCCTCCTGGAAGAAATGGTTCCCATTTCAGATGATACAGAGACCATTAAAGAAAACTATAATCATTCAAAATGTTGAATATTACTGACCTTAGGGTGCCCAACCCTATTTGATATATCTATCACACAACTCTTGCACCTAAAATTCAGGGAGCATGGCAGAAGAAAGGACAGAAAGATTGTAAAGCCAGGTGGCCAGAAAGTCTACTGTGAGATTGTGTCTCCAGATATAACAAGGAAGCCACAGGAATTGAATCTCAACAATATGTCCAAACCACCAAGACCTGAACACCAGCTGACACACCACACAAGGCCACACCCTAGATGAGGAACTACAGCCAATCAATGATAGCTAAAAGAGAGGGAATCAGTCTTGTCTTGGCCCAAGTATGAACCCAATTTCTTATCCAATACCAAGTTGTCAGCCCTAAGATTAATGCATAAAAATGACACTAAGTTTACTCACAGGTTATATTTATGTGTATATATATGTGCAACAATGGTATTTTTAAAAAGAGACAGTAACAAATAGAACAATAAAGATGATACATGAAGCCAGGAGTAGAGCTCAGAGATAGAGGAAAGAACAGTGAAAGGAGAAAACAGTGTATGGTAATAGGGGATTGAAGATGATTGATATGTATCACATACATGTAAAAATGCCATAATGAAGACAATTATGTTACGCAGTTAATAAACACTAATAAATATAAAAATATTTAAAAGATGCAAATGAGGAGAGGCTACATGAAAATTGATCACCATAATAAGTTTTTAGAGGAATGCAAATCAAAACTATAATGAGATTCTATCCCATCTATTCACAGTAGCTACCAAGAATACAGAACATGATAAGTGTAGGCAAATATGGCGGGAAGTGTTGGTAGGAATATAAAGTAGTGTAGCCCCTATAAAATCAGCTCAGATGTTGCTCAATAAACTAAAAATATAGTAATCTGGGAAAACACCAATGTTCAAGCAAGGGCTTTGGGTTGTAGCTCAGTAGTATGGCCTGTGATTAGTCTGTGTGAAATCCTGAGTTTGACAACTGTTACTGAGAAAAGGGGGGCTCAAAGTGAAGCTTCTACTGGGTGCACATTGTTTTGTGACCACTGTAAAGTCCAAAAAAAAAAAAAAAAAAACACGTCAATCCATCTTAATGAAGGGATCACCGCACAATTTATTAGAGAAAGCAATACTTAACTCATGCCAAGCAGGAACATCCTGTATGCTTTTCTCATTAAAAGCATTTCCTTATTAATGACTAATGTTGGAGCCCAGGTCATCGTGGAAAGTGCTACCTCTAGGCAGGTGGTCCTGGTTAGTATAAGAAATCAGATCGAGAAAGCCATGGGAAGCAAGTTAATAAGTAGCATTCCTCCATGGTTTCTCCCTGATTCCAGCTTTCTGCATTAAGGTACTGACTTCCCTTGGTGATGTGGAAGTGTCCAAAAATAAACCCTTTCCTTCTGAAACTGCTTTTGAGCATAATGAGACATAACAGCAATAGAAACCCTAACAAAGACACATGCTAAATTGAAGATGTAAATCTAGTCTGAACTGACCCAGGCATATAGAACTTTATAATGGGTAGACAATATTAAATAACTATGCTATATATGACCAGAATTTTTAGAGTCAAAGATGAAAAACATCCTCAGTAATTATTAGACATTTCTAATGGCACAGTTCACTATGATTCCTTTCCTTCAGGAGTGATATTTGTCCCTTGTTTAGCTGCTATCACAATTAATGGAAATACGTTGCATAGAGATTAGGAATAAAAATGCCCAAAGTCTTCATTTCCATATAGTATTATATTAGTGCAACTCAGTGCAATAAAGACAAGTGAGTGAATGAATATATAAATAAAAAGACAAAGATAGACATATGAGATGTTTTTTAAAGGTAGTAACAAAGTTGTCATTATCAGTAGACAGTGTTAGTACACTCACAGAAAACCCCAACAGATTTACAACTTACCCTTATCCAGTAAATAATACATTTGCATCACTGTATACAAAAAGGTCAATTATACTTCTATATAAGAGTAGAATAAAGAAAAAATTATTAAAAAGGAAAATAGATACTATCTTAATCATAAAATGTTAAAAACAACTTTCACAAAACATCTCCAAGTGAGTTCTATACTAAAATGTAATGAAATGTGGAATTTAAAGGTCACAACTATTTAACATGATGTATCTTTAAGGACAGTAAAACTTGATATCACAAAACTTTTTAATTTTCTCAAATTGATTAATGCCTTACTCGGTATGTGAGGTTAGAGCAAATACATGAAGTTATGAAATACATAAAGCATCTGGTTTATGGGATGCTAATATTAAGAGGTTGGTAAGATGCTTCCATATGATATTTTGGTGCATTTGTGAGGCAAAATAAATACTATGTCTCAACATGGCCAAGAACAGAAGGATGCACAAAAGGAACTTAACTCACTGCATCAGGTGATCTTGCAAGCATTGTCTTAGTTAAGA
Organism: Arvicanthis niloticus; assembly: GCF_011762505.2. Classification (NCBI taxonomy): domain Eukaryota; kingdom Metazoa; phylum Chordata; class Mammalia; order Rodentia; family Muridae; genus Arvicanthis; species Arvicanthis niloticus. The sequence continues at coordinate 111,268,883 of NC_047661.1, forward strand.
GTTCTAATACTGTGACAAAACACAATGACCCAAAAGCAAGTTGAGGACAGAAAGTTTCATTTAGCCCATACTTCCACATTGCTGTCATCACCAAAGGAAATTGGGACAGAAATCCAAACATGGCAGGTTCCTGGAGGTAGGAGTTGATGCAGATGCTATGGAAGAGGCTGCTTATTGTCTTTCTTCCCCTGGCTTGCTCAGAATGCAATCTTATGGCACCCAAGACTACCATCCCAGAAATGATACCACCCTCAGTAGGCTGGACCCTATTGATCACTAATTGAAAAATTGGCTTACAGCTGAATCTCATACACATTTCCTCAACTGAACTCCTTCCTTTCTGGTGACTCTAGCTGTGACAAGTTAACACAAAACCAACCAGTATGGCTTTAATCCACTTGTGAGGTCTCACCCAAAAGGTTCCAGCTTCCCTCATCATTGTAATGGGGCTGGGTTTCCAAAGGAGGATTTTAGGGAACACATTCACATCAGAGTAATAGATGAACTTAACATGTTTCAGTCAAATTTCTGACACACTGTAGCCATATATAGGTGGACTCTAAAATTCACACCAAGAAAAATATCAAAACACAGACCACTACCTGCTCACCAGCAATGTTACATCAACAAAGAAAGAAGATACCAAATGCTAGTAAAAAAAAAAAAAAAAAAAAAAAAAAAAAGCAAGCAGCTAAATTCTTTTAAACCTGGTGAAGAGTTGTATTTATTCAGCTGCATTGGGAAACAAGGATGATCTACTAAAGTTTTGCCTATCATATTTGATTCACCAACTTCACAGCATTTTATACATATGAAAAATTCATATCCATAAATATATGTCCCAAGACCTGAAAATTTTGTCATTATTATTATTATTAATTCCAAACTGTGTTCTACTGGACAATGGCCATGTAAAACCTGGCTAAAATAAGGCTAGATGCTATTGGAACATACACACATGTACACACACATACACACTGTTTGGAACTCAATATTACAAAAATTTCTTCCCTAATAGAAAAGTCCTAATTTTAGGGCCAGGGAATGAATTCAGTGGGTAAGAATACAACCATGAGAACCAGAGTTAAACCCATAGCTCTCACAAAACAGTCAGGCATGTTTACATGTGTCTGTGATCCCAGGATTTGGGGCAGAAACAAACCAATCCTGAGAGCCCCATGGCTTCTAGTTCAGTAAGGAATTCTGTGTTAAGGCAAAGATGTGGAGAGCAAGAGAGGAAGAAATGTAACATCTCGTTCGTTGGGCTCTGGTCTTCACATGCTCACACATATATGTATATGCCACCTGCATACACTACACACACACACACTACACACACACTACACACACATATATACCATCACATGTTCACATATGCAAATAAATAACTTTATTCAAATACATATTATGAATTTCCCAAAGTTACTTCTGAGACTTAAAAAAGACTTACTACATGACACAGCTAAGGAAGTTTTAACACAACTATGAAACGTTTACTAAATATATATTAAAATAGTAAAAATTGATGTGTCTTAGATAGGTTTCTATGCTGTGATAAGAACCATGGACAAAAGCAACCTGGGATGAAAGGGTTTATTTGACTTATGCATCAAGGTCACAGTGCATTATGATGGGAAGACAAGCCAGAAACTCAAGCAAGGCAGAGGCCATGGAGGAGTGCTGCCACCTGGCTTGCCCCAGTGGCTTTCTCAGCTTGCTTTCTTCTAGAACCCAGGACCACCTGGACAGAAATAAAACTACCCTCAGTGGGCTGGACCCTCCCATACCAATGATTAATAAAGACAATACCCCACAGAGTTTCTTACAGACTAATCTTAGGAAGATGTTTTCTCAATTAAGATTTCCTCTTCCTAGCTATGTCTAAATTTGTGTCAAAACTGACAAAGAGTGATGGGCACAAGAATAATCTATCCAAAAGTACACAGATACAGACTGCAATGAAACCAAGTTAACACTTCAAGAGCAAGTCCTTTTTATGTACATAGATGCCTATTATGTAGTCTGAAATGTAGTAGAGAAAGAAAAGCAGAAGACACAATACTAAAATATATAACTATTCCTTTTGGGAAGTGTAATGATCGTAATTCAGAAACTGGAGGAAAGAGATCCCAGAAGCTAAGTTGAAACTCTCAGTTAAAAATTATAGTCTTCCAATCTGTTTGTTAATAGTTTCTTGATTAGTTTAACATACATTTTATGGCCATTGAATTATATATACTGAATAAAGTGTCTTAAGAACTCTTAGCTGCAAAACCTGACAAATATAATGAAGACAAAATATATTAAAGGCATAACTGAAGAGGAAGTGTAACTCGGATATAACAAAACTCAACATAAGTCTTTTCTTTTTTTTTTTTCCCAAGAGACATTTGTAAACTCATTAGATTTAGACTCTGGTTCTGATGGCCTTTTAAGATAAAAAGAGACACACATCCTAATTCAGACTAAAGAAGCAATGTGTCCCTAAATAAGAAATCAGAAGGAATACACTCACAGTTGAAGAAAAAAGCTCTAAGGAAGCCAACTGCAGCCTGTGATTGTGTGCTCAGCCACATTAATGAGGCTCCAGCCATAAAACTGTTTTAAAACAGTTCTCAACTCTGAATGCCTTTAGGAGAACAGCAGACATACTTAGGCAGATCCTCTACAAATGGGTTTTGAAATGGTCAGCACAGGGACAGTGATGGAGCGTGCATAGGAAAATAGGAAACCTTGCTTGAGAATGAACTGAATGGACAGCAGAAAAACGAGATAGGTGAAAGCTCCAAGGTACAGAGGAGCACAAATTACTGAAACAAACAAAACCCTATAGCAACAGCACATAAAACAAAAGCTACAGAATCAGCAGAGGAAGGACATTGAACATTTGAGAGAAAAATGTTTAGTATTTCTGAAAACAACTCTTCAGCACCAATTGAAAATAGAAAAATAATTTACTGAGTGAATATGAAGGGCTTTTGAATTTCACTATATCAGAACAAGGACATTTCTAACAAATAAATATTAGCGGAACAAATATGTAATTTTGAAAAGCTCACAAAGTTTTTTTAAAAACCTGAAACTTAATTTTTAAAAAACTGATTCCTTGTTTAAAAAAAAAAAAAAAACTGTAAGTAGCTCTTGAAGTTCAGGAGGAAGCTTGATCACCTGGCCAAGATAACACTCCCAAAAAGGTAGCTTACTTTAAGCCACAATATGAGATAGGTGGCATAATTATTCGTTTGATGATACACTGTGCTTTTTCTTTCCAAAATTCCTGCCCCCCAGCACAATGCCTATGAACCACAGTGGGCTGTGGCTCCCCACCTTTCTAAAACCTGAATCACAAGGCACAGATTTTCTTTTTTCTGCTTCTTTCTTTCAGAGAGTGTGGAACCTACAGATGTCTTGTCTGATACCTTGGGCTTTCACAGTGTTACTCTAAAGCCTCCCCCTTCATCATTTGTCTGCTCATCCACCTTTATGCAACCATAAATGATAGCATCGTTTTCCTCGTCTCCCTCATTTTCCTCTGGCCAACTACCAAGATTTACAGCTTGCCTGACCTGGGGGTATTTCTTTGAGAGTCCTAATATCATTTCATTTAACTCCTTTCTTAAATTATTTTAGTAATCAAACTAAATATGTCATCAGATAATTTTTTTTTGTCTGTAGAAAAGCTTCCCTCGTCTTGCTATTACTGCCTCTCAGATATACTCTAAAGAAATCGAGTGCTGGTTATCTGCTCCTCTGGGCATTTTATGGACTTGTGCCAAATGAAGTGAGAGAGGAGGTATACAGACAGAGGGATGGACTGGTCGGTCCCATTGTCCCAACCATGTGGTACTCAAGGGCCTTCTCTTAGTGTTAGTCTCTTACAATGTCTAGGCAGAGATGCTCATTCAGGAGATGACAAGCAGCAGAAGGCAGAGCATCATCTGGTGTGCTGCTGCCCCTTCCAGACTGCTGCATGTCTTCTTTAACCATAGTGTTCTCTGCTTAGCTCAGCTCAGACCCAGGGTGAACTCTTTCACTCAGAAGGAAGTTGCTTCACAGCATTGTGTGACATTTTTAACACTTGATTCTTAATTCATAGCAAGCAAGTATTCTGACAGTCTCTAAACAATATTAAGTATATGAATGTGTGCGAATTTATGTGAATATATAAATATATATACTTACATATGATATATTACTTTTATTAGAGCATTTCTTCTTTATCCAGCCATCAAGCATTCTGCTTACATAAGTATCATGATGAATGTAATAACTTTTATTACAACAATAATTATCCTTGGAGCCGGGCAGTGGTGCACGCCTTTAATCCCAGCACTTGGGAGGCAGAGGCAGGCGGATTTCCGAGTTTGAGGCCAGCCTGGTCTACAGAGTGAGTTCCAGGACAGTCAGGGCTACACAGAGAAACCCTGTCTCGAAAAACCAAAAATAATAATAATAGTTATTATTATTATTATTATTATCTTTGGAAAAAATACAATGCTGATTTGCATTCATAAATGCACACAGTACTAATAACACTATATATATATATATATATATATATATATATATATATATATGATATTTTACTGTTTTACTTACTAGTTGTTTTTTAAAATATAGTTAGTAGTATGTGACCTAGTTAGCTTTAAGTGTCAACTTGAGACAGCCTAGAGACACCTGGGAGAAAAGTCTTTAGTGTAGACCAGGTTTTGCTATAGATATGTCTAAGAGAGATTATCTTGATTATTAGTTGATATAGAAGAACTCATCCCACCATGGGCTGCATCATCCTTAAAGAAGTTATTCTGAGCTGTAAAAGGAATCGTTATGAGCATGAGCCTTTGAGCACCAGGGAGCAAGTCAACAAGCATCTTTCCTCTGTAGTTTTTGCTTCAAGTTCCTGCTTGATTCTTATTACAACTTCCCTCAATGATGGACTCATTGTCCACCAAACCTCAAAAGTATAGGACAAATAAAACATTTCTTTCCCTAACCTGCTATTGCACAGAGTGTTTATCATAGCAACAGAAAAGAAAACTAGAACATTGTACATATATACCCAGTTTATCTGCTGCCTCCTTCCCACTCAATAATATTCATTCATTGCCTAAATAATAAACACAAAGTATGTGCCTAGACCTTTTATGTGAAAAGAAACTAACTTCCCCAGGAGGTTGATTATATCAACCTATCATGGCTTTCTCATTATTGTTGAGTTACTTGCAGTGATTAAGTTCAGTGATTGGATGAATAAGCAGTGAACTTACCAAGTAATGTCTTTATGTGTTTATCATGACCATCAAAATATGACTTATCTACATATGTAAATCCAATGCAAAAATATAAGACTGCAGAGTTAGTGGTGGCTCACGCCTTTAATCCCAGCACTTGGGAGGCAGAGGCAGGTGGATTTCTGAGTTTGAGGCCACCCTGGTCTACAGAGTGAGTTCCAGAACAGACAGGGCTACACAGAGAAACCCTTTCTCAACCCTCCCCCCAAAAGGACTGCAGAGTTATATTACTGGCTTTTGTATGAAGTCATCAGATCACAGGGAAAGATTTTATAAATGTCTGTTGTTGGGCTTGGGAGATTGTTTAGAGATAAGGCACATGCATAGAGAATCAAGGTCTGTTGTTCAGTTTCAACACTGGAAAAAAAAAGGACAAAGCTACTTATTTCCAATTCTATTACCATGAATGTTTACCCTGAAAAATAAACCCAAATAATTAGTTTACTCGGAGATTGACTCTAAAATAAAATCAGTTTACTACCAGCAGGGCCAAGTGTTAAACTGCTTCATTATAGGAAATGCCCCTTGTTATGTCATAGTTTCAAAAGATGAAGAATCTTTTGTCAGACAAAACCACCAGAAACTTGGCCGGAAGAGATGGTGCAGTAGTTAATGAGAGCTCACTGCTTTTACAGAGGACCTGAGTTGGGTCCTAACATCTATACTTGGCAGTTCTCAACTGTCGGTAGCTCACTCCAGGGGAATGTGGCAGATGCCTCCTGCTGTCTATTGCAGACACCTACACCCATGATGACATGACCTCCCCCTCCTACACTCACACAAGTAATTAAAAGTAAAGCAAATCTTTACACTTTTAAAAATCACTTGCAAAATAACCACTAGAAATTGGTCCTTGCCAAAGCAAAATTTCTCAACTGTCTTGTTTAATTTTTGAAATGTACATACATATCTCATAATGTTAGTTATACAATTTTATAGATATCAATCTTGTTTAAAATACTAACAAAATTTTAAACAATTTATAGTTCATAGTTTATTATAGTTACCAGAATCTGTGCTTGCTTTCTCTATTAGCCTCTCTCTCTCTCTCTCTCTCTCTCTCTCTCTCTCTCTCTCTCTCTCTATCTCTATTTCTTTCTCTCTTGTCAACAATAAATATGTACAAGCCAGAGGCTAACATCAAGACTCTCCACTTTTATTTTGAAACAAGGACTCCCACAAAAACCAGTGAACACTCCTAGACCAGACTAGAGGACAGCAAGAACTAGGAATCGTCTTACTTCCCATTCCCCTCCATCCAGCCCTATGCTTCCCCACTCTGTTAGAATTATCATGACCATACAGGTTTTTTTTTTATTTGAATGCTGGCATCCAAACTCAGAACCTCATGCATATAAAGCAAGTGCTTCACTGAAGGAACCGTCTCCCTAGACTGAAATGTGTTCAAAAGTTTTGATAATTGGTGCTTGTGGACATTTGTTTTATGCCTCCTTCAGTTTCAATACCTATACAATATCTTCTGTTTATGTCAGGATCAAAATATTGTGAAGAAGCAAAATAATTAGAATCATTATATAATAGCATGAAAAGTATAAGTCATATGGAAAAGGCTGTAAAATGTTATTGTTCATACATACTAGATTAATGAGCACTGGTTTAATTAGCTGTTATTACCACAGTGGGATATATCATGGTGAGATGCCCAGATGACTTCAGTGAATAATCAGCACCACTGAATAAAGTCTCTTATAAGCTAATATTTTTTCTGTATCCTCAGTAAAAGTATCCAAGCAAAATACCTGTTCATATAGTAAAAACACACATAAATATCCCTGTAATGAGACAAAAATGCATCCTGTACATGTAATTTTTTTAAAAGAGTTTTGGATACATTTACAGTCTTTAATGTCTGTTGTCTGACAATTTTCCAAATTCATTTATTTCTCCTAAACTGTTTGTGGTGTTGCTGGGCTTAGTGGTGGGTTCCAAACTAATCCCCATGCCTAATCTAAGCCAAATTTCTGGATTATGTTTGAAAGGACACTAAGCAAATTAGATGCCAACTGGGAAGTGCTGTCATCCCAACAGAAAGGCAGCATTCAGTGAGACCTGGACTCCTGGGCTACAGTTGTATGCACCAAGCAGGGAGCTCGTAGTAAAAAGAAAGTCAGTATAGTCTCACACAGCTGTTATTACTAATGGTAAATAGAGCAAAGATCCAACAAGCGCTTGAGAGTTACTCTGCCTTAAGTTTAGTATATACAGAAAACTAAGATCTGAAGTTGAGACTTATATATAGTCAATGTTACTTATTGAGTGAGAGTTAACTAAATGTTATATTTTTTTAAATGAGAATCTACATTAATATCTATTGTTTGAAGGTACATAAACAGGAAGAGTATAGCCACTTTAATGCAAATAATGTATGTTCTCATATTGTTAATTTATTCTCTATAAGTGAACAAAATATTCCATGCCCAAGTCTCTAAAATGAGTCGCTATTGTACTCAAAAATCACATATTCAGTGCCAAACTTATTGAATTATGTCCCTCTAACAAACTTCATGTTTTCCTTGATCCAACATTACTTTTTCAATGAAGGAATAGTGCCTGAACTAAAAGATGGTCAAAGAAATGTAAGAGAGAGGATAAAAAATTTTAAATAAGCAAATCTGAGATCTAAATGCCAGAATAATGAAAATTAAGAAATATACAGCAAAACAAAATTAAATTATTACAAAGAAGTTAGCGAGAAATCTTAGAAGCTGCAAAGCCACTTCTTTGAAATTTTGAGTAAGCTTATGGAATGCTAGAATATTTGCATTTGTAGCTCAAGATACCAAGCTCATAAAAAGAATGGATGGGATTTTCTTCTTGGGCATTAGACTTAGATTGTCATGAAATCTATATAGTATTATTGTGTATTATTCCACATTGTTATTGGTATTGAACATTCCTATGTCACTTAAGATGAATTTTAATAATCAGTTCTTTTTTTCATTTATATTAATCATTCCATTTGTTTACTTCCCAGTTCTCCCTCCATAGCCCCCCATCCCTCACTCACCCTCCACTCCCCCTCTATGAGGGTGCTGCCCCTACCCTCTCCCACCCCATGGCTTCAGCATCCCCCTACACTGGAGCATCAAACCTCCACAAGACCAAGGACCTCCCCTTCCACTGATGTCAGACAAAGTCATCCTCTGCTACATATGTGGATCCCTCCCTGTACAATCCTTGGTTGATGATCTAGTCCCTGGGAACACTGAATGGTCTAGCCAGCCGACATCATTTTTCCTATGGGGTTGCAATCCCCCTCTGCTCTTCCAGTCCTTCCACCCGCTCCCCCACCAGGGTCCCTGAGGTCAGTCTTTTGGTTGGCTCCAAGCACCCACATCTGCATTTGGTCAGTTGCTGGCAGAACCTCCCAAGGAATAGCCAAACCAGGTTCCTATCAGCAAGCACCTCTTGGCAATAACAACAGTCTCAGGGGTTGGTGTCTGCAAACAGGATGGTGCACTTCCCCTAAGTCCCTTCCTTAAGACTCTGCTCCATTTTTTGTCCCTGTCTTTCCTTTGAACAGGAACATTTCTGAGTTGAAAACTTTGAGATGTGTGTGTGGGCCCATCCCTCGCTTAGGAGCCATGCCTATCTAGTAGAGGTGGACTCTGCGGGTTCTATATCCCCTTAAAATTGAATCAATCTTCATTTTCTAAAAATCCTGGCACCAATGAGAACTATCCTAAATCTACACTGCACATGTTATATAAATGGAACGACAGAACGCAGGTAATGAGGGCACACTGGTTTGCAACAGAGTCTACTGAATTTTTTATTTTACTGCTTCAGTGACAGCTAAGAAAAACCAATTCCTTTCAAAATATTACTGCTCATTGGCAATGCCCTTGTTTACTTAAGTTATCTTACAGAAACATACAGTAAGATTGCCATTATCAACATGGCAGCCTTTCCATAGCTTAGGGATCAAAAAGTGCTGTAATTTTTTGAGTATTTTTACTAAAGATATATATTTTCTAAAATGATAGTTATTACAGAGAGATATTTCCCCTAATGAATGTGAGCGAGATAAATTCAACCCTTTCAGAGATGACTCATGATTAGAGATGACTTGACAGCATCCAGGCAAGGAGGTCAGAATAGTCACATGAGCATCAGCTATTGACATGAGCCAAGCTCATAGATGCCGTGGGATGCTGTAAATAGCCATAGATCCTTGTAGAGCTTGGAGAGATGACTCAACTGTTGAAATTATGACTTTAAAAAGGGAGGAGACAAATGAGACATTGTTTCTTGTAAACAACAAAGGAAGTAATTGTTTTGTATTTATATGCTTGCTTTATATTGGCTTGTTTTGATATAGAACTGACTGCAGGAAACGATGTTATTGGCATTGTCAAAATGATAATAAATATAGTATGAGATGCACTGAGTTTTTAAGGGAGCAGAAAGCTTTGAAAGGATTGACATCTCTGTTGAAAGACCCCCACTGTGGGTTAATGCACCCAGAAGGCACCAGCGTGCTACACAGAAATAGTCATGGAAGAAAATCACTCAATCATTTTCTTACATTAAGGAACTGCCAATAGCTGCCCCAAATTTGCTAACACTTATCCTGTCAGCACTGAGCAAACTCATGTCAGGAACCTCCAGTAGTGAAAGTGTTCTTAAGAGTTACTGAGGATCCAGAAGATTGACACTTTTGGGAATGAAGTATTTTAAATTAAAGTGAGTGCTATATACAGCTCCAGTGCATTGACTACTTTGTTGGCTATAGTGCAATGTAAGTATGACTTTCATGGAAAATAAAAATTGTGACTTGTGTAACTGTGCATTTGCTTTAGCGATGGAGTCTGAAATCGAATGTCAATATTCCTAAAATACGTATTTATTTCAACACAAAATGTTACATTTAACATGTTGTTCCTACCTTCTATAAATGAACCCAAACCTCGGTTCCTTATTAGTCTATAATATTACCAACATTCATTTACATTCACTGGATTCTTATTAACAACATGTATTTAAAAGTACATGTGTTAGTGATATCCAACAATAGGATATTGGAAATAAAATACCAATGTCTAACTTGACTATTGTCATCGTGCTGAGCCAGCATTCCAACCTGTATTACTTGGCTATTTTGCTATTTACCTTTCCCTTACATAATTTCTCCATTCTTTGTCAGTAGCTCCCTAAAACCAGAAACTGTCTTTTGCATTATTCATATTCAGTGATATTAGCATATTTCAGAGGGGATTATTAACTTTATAGCTCTGCTGACCTATATGATCATGCAATTATGATCTTTTGAACACTTGCATTACTCAAAATGTTCCTTCCACCTTTTGCAATGTTTCTCCAGATGACTATAATGTACTTTAAAGAAATAATTTCTTTCATTTTTTTTGAGGTAATGATATAATTACATCATTGCCTTCTTCCCTTTCATCCCTCCAAACTCTCCTATATTAACATCCTTGCTCTCTTTCAAACTTCTGCCCTTTTTGCCAATAATTGTTGTTATAAATATATATGTATTTCTTATACATATGTATTCTTAAATTCATAAATATAAGCTGCTAAGCCTGCATAATATTACTTATGTATATATTTTCAGGGTTAACCCTTAGTATTGGATAACCAATCAGTGAGCACTTCCATGAAAAAGACAGTTTCTCCCATTCTCAACATCCCTTAGTTGTCTATAGTTTTGTATAGAGTTGAGGCCTTGTGGACTTTGTTGTGACCACTCTGGTATGTCCATTGCTGTTGCCCATGTTCATCTCATGTCAGACAGTCACACTGATACAACTTTATGGATATAACTTCTGACAGTGCTTGGAGATGGATTTAGCTTCTCTCGAATACACCAAATCATACAATAGGCACTATTGTTTGATTTCCTTTAGAAACCATGAACCTTTTGAAAATGCATTCACACTGTATCCATCAGATATTACCACACTGTTATTTCTGAATGGTATTCTTTATATGAATAAATGATATTTTGTTTTTCACTCATACTATATTGACCCTATGTATAACTATTAATAATATTAATATTAATATTTAATATAAATATTAAATATTAATATTTGCACCTAATTTGTGTATAGATATATGTCTTTAATGTGGGGCTAATACCTGTGAGACCCATTCTTTCCTGTAGACTCTGATCCAGTTAGCAATAATGAAAGTCAATCAGTAAATAAAAAGGTCACCTTCAAGAGTGAGAAAGTTGTGGCTTTGATGGCATTTAAATGTTATACTCCAGAGCTGGGTAGAGTAGTCCACCATACAAAACACTGTGTTACAGAAGAGCATCATGTGAACAAAGTCTACTCAGCGGTCATACAGATGTGGAAAAAGAGAACAAAGAACTGAAATGTAGGATGTTTATCCATATGGATGAATTCCTTTTTTTTTTTTTTTTAAACAATCTAGTCATTCCCTACTTCCTGGTCTTCCCTCCCACATTCCTCATCCATGTCTGTGAGAGAATGCTCTTCCATCACCAGGCTTTCCCCCCACCCTGGGGCCTCAATCTCTCACAGAGGACAAACCAGGCAGTCCTCTACTATATATGTATTGGGGCCCTCAGACCAGCTCCTGTATGCTCCTGGTTGGTGGATCAGTCTCTGGGAGCCCCCAGGGGTCCAGGTTAGTTGAGACTGCTGGTCTTCTTATTGGCCACCTTCCTCTTCTGCTTCTTCCATCCGTCTCCTAATTCAATCTTAGGGGTTCCCAGCTTCAGTCCAACAGTTTGGTGTAAGTATCTGCTTCTGTCTCAGTCAGCTGCTGGTTATGCCTCTCAGAGGACAGCTATGCTAGGCTCCTATGAATAAGTACATCATAGCATCAATAATAGTGTCAGGCCTTGGTGTTCCCCACCCCCATGAGATTCATCCCAAGTTGGGCTGGTCACTGGACTGCCTTTGCCTCAGTCACTTCTCCATTTTTGTCCCCAAAGTTCTTTTAGACAGGAATAATTCTGGGTCAGAAATTTTGACTGTGGGTTGGTAACACAATTTTTCCTCTTCAGGCACTATCTTTCTTCTGGAGGTGGACTCTTTGAGTACCCTCTCCCCACTGTAGGGTATTTTATCTAAAGTCACTCCCATTGAATCCTGAGAATCTCTCACTCCCCCCCAGGTCTCTGGTACTTTCTAGAGGGTCTTCCTCACCTTCCAACTTCTGAGGCTGCTTATGTCTATTCATTCTGCTGCCCCCCTGGGCTTCTCTCCTGTCCCCCTCCTAGTACCTGATTCTGTTCCCCTTTTCTCCTCCCCCTCCCATCTCTTGCCCAAATCCCTCCCTCCCTCTCTGCCCCCCTTGATCATTTTCTTTTCTCTACTATGTGGGATTAAAGAGTCCTCACTTGGCCTACCAAAAGACCCAGCTACACCACTCTTGGGCATATACCCAAAAGATGCCCTACCATACCAGAGGGACTTATGCTCTAGAATGTTCATAGTGGCCTTAATAGCCAGAAGTTGGAAACAACCCAGTTGACCCACACAAGAAGAATAGATACAGAAAAGGTGGGACATCTACACAATGGAACACTACTAAGCTATTAAGAAAAATGACACCATTATTTTTACAGGCAAATAGAACCAGAAAATATGATCCTGAGTGAAGTAACCCAGACTGCAAAAAATATGCATGGTATGTACTCACTGATAAGTGGATATTAACCAAAAAATACAGAATACCTAGGATACAACCCACAGAAATTAAGAACTTTAATAATGAGAAAGGATGAATTATTTTAAGAGCCAACTTGCCTTACTCTCTGGCTTGCTGTTTTGTTTAATTGACTGAGCTGTGGTTTTGTTTTTCTTTAATTGATTTATTGATTTACTGTTTTTTTATTTTGGAGTAAGTTAAAGTTTTCAATTTTACAAATCAGCACCATTGGAAGAGCACTGGCGTTTGCAATGATAGTGCTTGGAAGTCTTAATAGTGGTCAGAGACTGGCAGTTATGTTTGCTCTGAAAGAAATGTGTGGACAATAAAAGCCTGAGAGATGTAATTAGGACAGCCTTGATGAATTTCCAAATTAATGAATTAGAATTAGGAAATATTAGCATAAACAAATACAGCATGCAAGTCTTTTTTTTTTATCATTTTACTGTATAAGCAGAACCAATGTCTGTGCTTGAATTTTCATAATTATCTTCAGTAGGGTAAAAGCAAGCTAGAGCCATCTAGAGGAAGGAATCTCTACTGAGAGATTGCCTACAACCAGTTTGCCTGTGCACAGAACTTTGAGGACATTTTATTTATTAATGGTTAATGAGGAACTCATGGAACTCCTCATGAGAAGTGCTATCCCTGGACAAGTGGTCCTTAATTGTATAGGAAGGCTAGCAGAGGAAGCCAGAGAAAGCAAGCCAGTAAACAACACTCCTCCATGACCCATACTTCAGTTTCTGCCTCGTGTGTGTGTGTGTGTGGTGTGTGTGTGTGTGTGTGTATGTGTGTGTGTGTATGTGTGTGTACTTATGTATATATGTTTATAGTCTGAGCTGTAAGATGAAATAAATTTACCCTTTCTCCCAAAGTTGTTTTTGTTATTATATTAATCATAGACTTTCTGAACAGAAAACCATTAATACAGGCATGAAGATCAACAATTAATAAATAAAAGCTCATAAAATCGAAAAGCTTCTGAATATAAAAAGACACCATTGTGTTGGCAAAGTGACAGCATACAGAATAGGAAAAAAGTCTTTACCCACTCTGCTTTCTATAGAGGGCTAATATCCAAAATATATGAAGAGTTCAAGAAACTTTATATAAATGCCCACATGACCCAAGTTTTAAAATGCAGTGCATAATTAAACAGAGAATTCTCAGTATAGAAAACTTAAATGGCCTAGAAACACTTAAATATTCAATATCCTTAGCTACCAAGGAACTGAAAAATCAAGACTACTTTGAAATTTTATTTTACACCTGTCAAAATGGCTAAGATCAATAGTACAAGTAACAACTCATTCTGGCAAGGATGTAGAGCAAGGAAACACTCCTCCAGTGCTGGAAGGAGTGTACAGCCACTATGGAATGTGCATGGTGGTTCCTCAGAAAGATGGGAATCGATCTACCTCAAGACATAGCTATTAAACTTTGGGCATATAACCAAAGGCCACTTTGTCCAACCACAGGAACTTTTTCTCACCTATGTTATTTGTTGCTCTGTTTATATTATCCAGAAATTTAAAGCAGCCTAGGTGTCTTTCAACAGAAAAAAAAAAAAATGGATGAGATAATGTACTACATTTAAGCAGTGGCATATTACCCAGCTGCTAACAAAAAATAAAATAAAATAAAATGCCATCATGAACTTTGCAGCCTAATGAATGGAACTAGAGAGAAAACATCTGAATAAGTTAATCAGACACAGAAAGATAAATGTTGTATGTATTCAGTTGTATCTGGATAATAGCCATTAAATAAATAATAACCAAGCTACAATCCATAGATATAGAGAGGTAAGGCACAAAGAGAGAGACTAAGGGGCAGGGACACATAAATCTCCCTGGAAGTGGAAATAGAATAAATTATAGGTGGACTGGAGCCTTGGAGGAAAGAAGAGAATAGGAGGACCAGGTGGTAAGGGGGGAGGGAGAGGGGATTGAGGGAGGAAATGAAGGGAGAGAAAACTAGAAATGAAATGCCTTTAGGGGATAGTATGGAAACCTAGTACAGTGGAAACTTCCTAGAATATGTAGAGCTCATACTAATAAAATCTCCAAATAATGATGGAGACAGAACCCCAATTGGTCACCTCTTGTCACCAAATGAAACTTTCAGTACCAGGACTAAGTTTCATCCAAATAAGTTGTTGACAAGAAGTGTCCCATAGAAATTCCCAAACAACCCAGGCTGTTGCCAAGATAATAGGTTACTCTCTACAGATTAACAGCAAAGATCCATTGCTGAGGACAACACGTAACTAATGGAGAGGTCCAGCTGGTGTCTACACAGAACCTTCACTCCTGTGTTCTAGTGTCTTTGGTATGGGAAGTTACTCTGCAGGCTACAAAAAGAAAAATGTAAGCACCAACCCAGACACAAAATCTTTGATCTACAATCTGCCCTGCCTGCAAAAAATGCTAGGGCAACTGTAGCACAAAACTTGTGGGAATAACCAACCAATATTCAATTTGACTTAAGGCTACTCAATGAGATGCAACCCATCTTATTCAGCATTCATCAAAAAATGTCCCTCCTGTGGGAGATGGGAACAAATACAGAGGCTTAAAGCAAGGCATTATTCAGAGAGAGAGAGAGAGAGAGAGAGAGAGAGAGAGAGAGAGAGAGAGAGAGAGAGAGAGCTTGGATTGCATAGCTCTAAATGGTAAGTCTCCATCAAATCCTTTCCCTGAGAGCTGTGGAAACCCCACAGAAGAGAAAGCAGAAAGAGCTGGGAATATAGATGGGATAAAGGACACCAGGAGAACAGGGTCTTATGAATACAGCTACAAAAACTGAAGCATCATTCACAGGGCCAACACATGTTTGCACTAAGTCTTCTACATATCTACTCTAAGTTTAGTACTTTCATGGGAATCCTGAATGTGTGAATGAGCAAGTCTCTGTTTCATGTGTCTTCTCTTTGGGCTTTTTTTTTTCTGTTGACATGTCTTTTCCAACTTCCATATGATTTTTTTTGTTTTATCTTATTATATTTTATTTTGTCATGTCTTGTTGTTATCTTTTAGAAGTCTTTTTTTTATAATGAAAGAAAGGGAGTAGATCTGGATGGGAAAGGAGGTGGGAGGCACTAGGAAGAGTAGAGTGATACTGTATTCAGATTATATTGTATATGTTAAGAATCTATGTTCAGTAAAAAGCAAAACATGAAACGAAAAAGAAAAGAAGTTTCAAATATGGCTCATCAAAATGTTTATAGTTCTCCCAAGTATTCTACTCAAGCCTGACTAGCTAGGGGAGTCAGCAGCTGCAGAATCTGCATGTAATGCAGAAACGTTTCCTCCCAGTGGACTGTTACTAATTAGTTTAATTTAGCCAAACACTGTCGCCATCAACTATATTAATGGCAATAATTAATTGAAGAGAAGAAATTAGCAGATGGGAAGCCACCATATGCTCATGTCATGCTCTTAATTGGTAAAAATTAAGTAATTATGGAATGGGAAGAAATGTTAATTTGTATGTCAATGGCATTTGAAATGGCTGCTTCTAGAACCGTGCTATTAATAATGGGAACTGTTCTATCAGTACCCTGAATTAGTTAAGTACTGAGAGGAAGCAGCCACAAAAATAATACAGTGTTCACAAGTCTATCCTTATAGAGTCCATGTTCATGAACTGTTACTAAACTGCAGAGTCAATGAATAGATTTACTTAGTGCTTTTTATTCTTAGTCCCAAGAAAGCAGAATTTGCACTTTGGGATGGCTATGGATGATGAAACACATGATGTTAATAGAATTTCTTGGAGAATGGCTTGATTACTATTTTGTTGTTGTTGTTGTTTTAGTTTGTTTTGTTTTGTTTTGTTCACCAAGAAAGCTAAGCATTAGGGCTGTTCAGAGATCCACCTAACCTTAAACAAGATGCTAACAACATTCTGAGCTGGGTTTTCTATTTATATATCCCTCAACTTTCCAGTCATCTTGCTTCATCTTGGAGGAAAGCATTTTTCACTTGTTTAACTAAGAACACCAGCTCACAGTAGAAGGCCATTTTTCATCTGCTTTATTCATTTCTAAAAATGAATTCTACAAATAGAAGACTTGTTTCAAATAGTAGAAAAATGCAGCTATCTAGCAACAGTAAGCATTGCAATGACCTTTAAAACAATCTCACTTTTAGGTTTGTTGCTTTTGATAGTACCTGCTTTGCATAAAAATATAAACGTGATTTTCCCAAGTCATTTTTAATGGTGAGGCAATAAGATTATAAATTCCTATTCACATGTAATATTGATATATAAGACTACCTGAAGCACTGGCTTTTCAGTATTAGATGAAGTTTGGTTAATACTAATTATCAAATACTATCAATGATTGTGTTCATTAAGACAAGAAATTACATTTTCATTACTACAATATGTGCCTTTGAGGCAAAAAAGATTAGATATTTTTACTTATCAAGAAATACAAGATGATTCAACAACTACTCTGTTTTCCAATACAAGTTAAAATCCATTTTATTTGCATATCATTTCAGCTATAATGACTTCATTCAGAGGTTCATTAAGTCAACAGAATGAGATGATGCTGTTGATTAAAGAAGGCTCTATGAATTTGTATGAAATTTTCCTGAAAACAATTATCAGATTAGAATTGAAGAGTGAATTTTAAACTCATTTTATTCATTATTGTGTGTGTATATGAGGGTGTGTGAATGTCATGAAGCATATTTGGCAGCCAAAAGACAATACTGTGGAGTTGGTTCCCTCCTTCCATATTTATGTGGGTCGTGGGGATTGAATTCAGTTGGTCTGGCTTAGGCAGTAAGCATCTTTACCCGTTGAGCCTGTTTGCCAATCCAAGAGTAAGATTTGAAAAGTGAACATTTTATCACTTCCTTTGACAATGCTGGCATCTAAATACACATGAAAAGAAACAATCTTATTTTACTATGTTTATTGATAGTTAAGGGGATATCTCCTAATAGATTAAAACACAGCCTTACTTGCAAATGCTTTTAAGTACGTGCAAAAACAACTTTATAGTGATTCCATTTACTAAAACTAACAAACAATGTGAAGATACAAGTAAGAGAATTTCATTGTTCAGGCATCTTCTAATCAGAGTAAAATTGTTCAAATTAGAATATCCATGGTCTTTGTTACACTAATGCTAAACACACTTGGTTTTACTAAAGTTATCTGCCATAAATCCAAGGAAACAGGAAATAGTTCACTTTTATTTAGAGACCAACAGGGCATTGTGGTTCGAATGTTAGGTAGCAAATCTGCTAATAAAGGGCTGGGGTATAGATTAGCTGATAGAATGCCCAGCATGTAAAGGACTCTGGGTTCTGTCCCTAGAGCAACATAAACCAGATGTGGGCATGTGACTATACTCTCAGCATTTGAGATGTGAAGGTAGCAGCTCAAGAGTTGAAGACAATCCTGGGATAGATAAGAGGCCATCACAGAGGTTGGTGTTGGAGTAAAAAGATAAGAAAACAAAGAAAAGCCGGGTGGTGGTGGCGCACACCTTTAATCCCAGCACTTGGGAGGCAGAGGCAGGCAGATTTCTGAGTTCGAGGCCAGCCTGGTCTACAGAGTGAGTTCCAGAACAGCCAGGGCTATACAGAGAAACCCTGTTTCGAAAAAAAAAAAAGAAAAAAAACAAAGAAAAATGATCCACACTTGCTTAATTTAAATAATAGAAATTTAAATACAAAGTAATATTAAAATTATATAATTGCATATACTTTTCCAAAAATACACATAATTTTCAGTAAAATCATGCTTGTCTTTCTAAGTGAAATGTTAAGCAGAAGTGACATGATGACCAGAGCAGGTAAGCAATATTCAATTTTATCTCACAAAAGTAAAGAATGTATGACTTCCACATCACAAAAAACATCAGAAAATTGAAGAAAATAATTTATAAAATTAATAGATGAACTTGATTTCAAACTCAGGAAATCTTATTTAATAGCTATTTTCTTAAGGTAAGATTTCAATTGTGGCATTGATCTATTTATTTATGTTTAATTATTTATGTTAATATTGGCTTATTTAAGTTGTTTGTGTCTATTTCATATTAACACTATCCTATATGTGGTTTGCAACTAATTCCTCAAACATTCTAGGGTGCCTCTTTATTCTGTTGGATGTTTCCACTGACATACAAAATCTATCAAGTTTAGAATCATCCCATATGCCTATTTTTGCTATTATTGTCTACACTTTGGGCATCATATCTAAAAAAAAATCATCACCCAGGCTAAAACGTATTATTATCTTAAATTTATAATAAAATATAAGATATAGTTTCAATAATATAGTAATAGATACATAAGATATGTGACTTGTGACATCAATTAAAATAGCTAAATATATAGTCAGTTCTGTTTCTCTAGAGAACCCTGATGAAAACAAGCTGTGTTTTGGGGTCCTAGGGTGTTGCAGTGACAGATCTGATCCTGTGATTTGGGAGGATTAGGTAAGTGTTGAGAGCCCTCAGAGCTCAATGGTCTGCAGTATTTTTATTATTATTTGTGCTTATGTTGTATTAGTTGTAACATTTCCTTTTTCATATCCAAATTATACATCAGACAGAATTCCACATAGCCATAAAGAAGAACACAATTCTATCAAATGCAAGAAAATGGACAGAACTTAAAATTATTGTGCTTTGTGAAATAACACAGATTCAGGGAGGTAAGTATTGCATTCTTTACATATATGTGAATTATCAGGCAGTGGGCAGAGATAACAATAAAGTAGAAGGAGAACTATATAAAAAGAGAACAGATTTTAGGAATATAGGAGCCAGTACAGGGGATAAGGATAGAAGGAGAGCTTGAGAAAAGCACTTTTCATTCATGTGTGAATGTGTCACAATGGAACCCATTATTCTGCATAATCAATATATGGCAATAAAATATGAAACAAAATATGAGGAAGAATGGCTTCCCACAGGCACTTAGAATAACTGGTCAAATATCTGGGGCACGCTTGCCCCATTCAAATTTACATATTTTAATCATCACACCTATTTATTGGAAGTGATACACAAAATAGAAGTAATAATGTTGGGCTTTTTTCCTCGGGCCTATTTTCTCTACACACTAAGTGTTTTCCATATCCCTTGTCCAGTGATAGGGCATTATCATAACAACCCACACAAACTAAATCTTGAAGTGGTTCTGATATTTGCAGTGAATTATATTCGATTATTCTAAGCCTTTGCCAAGGCTCTTTTCTGAGAGAAATAAATTGGGTTGAGTTCTGTGTGACAGGTCAATGTTAACAAGGTCATTCTCTTTCTATTTCCTGCATGTTTTCCATGGAAAACCAAAACAAACTTATAATAGTTTCAATTTTTCCATGCATTTCAGAGGTATGATAAATATGTACATATTAACTTGGCAAAAATGTATTTATTATATATGATGTTCTAGGCACTGTTATATGTATGGGATAAAAAGACATAATCTCCAAGGTCCTGTGAGTAAAGTATAGCAAAAAAAAAAAAAAAAAAAAAAAAAAAGGCAGAGAAGGCAAAGCCTGGAAACCTCTACAAAGTAATTGTGACATGGTAGAAATCAATGTGTATCTACTTAGATGCAAAGAATTCTGTCTCCTTTAAAGAAAACCACATTCTACATGAAGTTAAACACAATTATTAATAGTTTAATAATAGAATTTAAAATAAATGAAATATTTGAGGCTATGAATAATTTTATTTCAAAAAGACTGTGGGTAATTACTGAATAGTACTATTTATTAAATAGGTAAAAAAAATCGAGAAAAGATTCATTGCTTCTTCTGTTTTGTACAGTGAATACTTTCAAAAAAAAACCAAAGAGAGCGAAGCTCTCATTATCTCTGTGGATGTTAATTTCTTTCTCTCAGATTAGAAAATCACCTTAGCATCACTTAAACAGTGAGAGTGTTTGAATGTTTCTGATTTTATTCCTCTCCATGGATTAATTGTAATAACAATAAATCCCTGGTGATGCATAATGTGTCAGATTGAGAAACAAGTCTCCCTCTACTCTTCCTCTTTCTCCTCTTCCCCTTCATCCACATCAGCACTCACATGCTATTTTCCATGTATTTTTTCAATCTTATTCATCTTCTTTGTCTTCTTCGTCTTCCTCCTCATCTTCTGCCTCCTCCTCTGCTTCTGCTTCCACTTGCTTCTTCTTCATTAATTGTGTTGTGATTGACTACTGCATACAAATTGGGCAGTAAGAGTTGCCCAATGCCCTGACCAATATTAATAAGTGCAAAAATACCACTCACTTAAATCAATGTATATAAGAGATAGATATAGATGTAGATATAGATATAGATATAGATATAGATATACATAGTTGAATGTATAAGTAAATGAAAATTCACTGCTGCATACAAATTGAGCATTAACATCTCTTAATGTTCAATTTGTATGCAGCAGTGAATCACAACATAACTAATGAAGACGAAGCAGAAGAAACTAGAGGAGGAGAGAGAGGAGGAAGAGAAAGACAAGAGATGAAGACAAGAAGGAGGAGGAGGAGGAAGAGAAGAAAAAAAGAAGGAGGAGGAGGAGGAGAAAAGGAAAAAAGAAAGAGGATGAAGAGGAGGAAAAGGAGAAGAGAAGAGGAGGAAGAGGAGGAAAGGAAGAAGGAGGAGGAGAAAAGGAAAAGGAGAAGAGGAGAGAGGAGAGGAGAAGAAGAGGAAGAGGAAGAAGAAGAGAAAGGGGAATCAGCAGCAGTGAAGAGGAGGAGGAGGAAGGGGAAGGAAAAGGAGAAAAAGAAGGAGAAGGAGAAGGAGAAAAAGAGGAGAAGAAGAATTAAAGAATGTAAACAGAAGAGCAGAGCTTTAAGCTTTCAATTATTGGTCTCAAGTCAGACCACTCTATTCTTCTTGTCAATTAAAAATTCAAAAAGCTATGCCATTGTCTTTTGATGTTATGGGATTAATAGTGGATCCTTCAGCTGCCGGAATGCTGGGAGCATTTCTGGTTTTTTGTCATTCATTAATTTATTTATTAACATTACATCCCAATCACAGCCCCCTCCTCCCATCCTTCCGCAATCCCCTCCCCCACATCCTCTACTTCTCCATGAAAGGAGAGCTCTCCCCCCCCACCCCCGCTCAGTACCAACCCACTGTGACATGGCAAGTCACTGCAGGACTGGGAACATCCTTTGTCCCACTAAGGGACAAAGATGGAGCAGTAACTGAGGGAAGGGCCAACCAATGACTGGCCAAACTTAAAACCCATCCCTGACACTATTAATGATACTCTGTTATGCTTGTGGACAGAAGACTAGCACAACTGTCTTCTGAGAGGGTCCACCCAGCAGCTGACTGAAACAGATTCAGAAACCCACAGTCAAACATTATACAGATCTTGGGGAGTCCCGAGGAAGAGTTGGGAGAAGCATTGAGGTACCTAGAGGTAATAGGAATTCCACAGGAAGACCAACAGAGACCTCTAACCTGGACCCTTGGGGGATTCCCAAGGACTGAACCACCAAACAAAGAGGATGCATGGACTGGACCTAGGTACCTAGCACATAAGTAGCAGATGTGCAGCTTGGTTTTCATGTGGGTTCCCAACAACTGGAGCAGGGCTGTCCCTGACTCTGTTGCCTGCCTGCAGATCCTGTTTCCATAACTGGGTGAGGTGCCATTCTTCTTTCTGACTCATTCTAGACTTCCTGGTCTGCTCAGCTTTCTCAAATATTTTTGTTTGTCTTTAGGTTGCCATTCCTAGGGATTTCTACATTTCTTCTAAAGTACTCAAGGGAATGATTTCCTGGTGTCCATAGTAATTTCAGAATTCCCTGTGCTTCTGTTGAATTATTTGTAACATCTCCTTCATTTTTTATTTTAAGTGTTGTCTTTATTTCTTCTTTGTGGATCTACCTAGTTTCATCAATTTTACTTATCTTTAAAGGTGACCATCACCTTCACAGACTTTTTAAATTTTGCTTTCTTGCCTTTGTTTGGTTAATTTCTGCTCTGCTCACTGTTCTTCCCTCTGCTTATTATTTCTCCCTTTTCAAGTCCATTAAAGTACAACACTAAGTTGTGTATTTGTGAACTCTCTTCTTTTATGAGGTACCTGCTTGCTTCCCTCTCATAAGTGTCAGTGTGTCGCAAAAACAAAACAAAACAAAAAAAGATTATCCATAACTTAGAAATAAACGTGTGTAAACTACACACACACACACACAGACACACATAGACACACACACAATGAGGGGCTAATAATCAAAATATATATGAAATTCAACTCAACGGGAAGAAAACAATTGAGATGAAAAGGGGGCCAAATAGCTGAACAAATATTTCTCTCTGAAAGAGAGACCTGGATGACTGACATGGAGAAAAACATCCATCGCTCCTGATCATTCGCAGTGTGCATGTTAAAACCACAATGACAGTGCACCTTCTCTACTAGAGTGGCTATTTAAAAATAACCAAAATGAAACAAATACTGACAGAGATAGGGATGGGGCAGCACTTATGATGAAAATATACAACTATGCTATAAAATCATCTGGAGATTCCTTAAAGACTCGAAAGACAATTTCTAGGGTGCACCAGTTTATAGAAAGGAATTATGAGTGTCCAAAGGAGATCTAGACTTAATGTTCATTTCAGCAATATTCACAGTGACTAAGAATGTGGAAACATCCTAAATGACTTAACAAGCCAATGAATGAAATAAATCTAGTATAATTCACTATGAAGTATTACTCTACATTTGTCAAAAAGGAAAATCATGACACCATACATAACCTGAGATTGTTGTGACAAGCTACAAAAGTCTGGTTGCCATGGACAAATTTTGTTATGATCTTACATGTGATTTATATATGAATCTAAACTCATTTGTCTTATACAAGCAGAGAGAAGAAAGAAAAAGCTATGGCACTGAAGCTCACTTGTTGGTTTGCTTGGACCCTCCTCATCCTTATCCCTTGAAATATCACGGTGGCTCCTAAATAACTCAGCTTAAGTTATCAATACCACATGGACATTTGGAGATCAAACAGGTTTCATGAAGTATTCAAGATACTTCCATACACAAGAGAACTGAGGTACAACTGAAAAAAAAAAGTAGACTCTAGCCTGCTGAACAAAAATTCACATGACTTTTCATTACTTTGAGAGAGTCCTGATGAATGGTCCCTGTCTCCTACATCACCCCAGGACTTGTGTGAAGTGAATAAATACAATCATTCTAGGAAATGGCTAAATATAAGCAGCTTTGAGTCATATCCGGCAAGACTGGATACGGCTGGAACAAGCAAGTGAACCCTAGAGCTGAGAAGCAGCCTTGCCATACATCAAATGTACCATGATCATAATGTCTACTGGCTTTCACATCGCCTATGAAGGACAACACAGCAAAATATTTTGCCTTAAGGACAATAATACAAGCCTAATGTCAGAGTACCAGCTATCTTTTTTTATCATTGTTTTCCTGTCCTATGAAATATATTAAGCATTTGCATTTGAAAGACTACTGCTGGGTGAGTTTATTGTTAGAGCTGAACAATGCCAGGATATTTAAAGTCAAGACATTTTTACATAATGCATGTGTACACATACACAAGCATTTTTCATTTTACTTAAAATTAGAGATCATCTGAAACAGGCATATTTCAGTACATCTATTCTAATGAAATAGACATGAATCTGCATACAATGAATATTATCAAAACATAAAACAGCATCTTCAGTTTTTATAGAACGCTCTTTCTACAGTAAGGTAAGATTCTTGTTTCACACACTTCATAAATGCATAGTGGCTTACCTTACAGCAATAACTCATGCTTTCTTCCCAAGTATATATGCTGATTATTGCTCCCACCCTCATTTTAGAAATGAGGAAACAGAAACACAAAGATGTGACATTAATAAATTGCCGATTTGAGCCCTCAGGATACTGATTCAAGAGATGGATTTTTATTATCTATTCCGTGAGTCTATATTGTAATTGGAACAAAATAGATGTATAACATTCCTCTGTAGGGGAGAATGGCTTGAAAACATCTATCTTCCAGCAGAGATATTAAGTGTCAAGGAATTCTTTTAACCATGGTAGGAACAAGTCAAATTCAATTGGAAATTGAATATATCAGTTTATTTTCTAACTATTTCCAGCATGGTGAACTAACCTCATCTGGTTTTGTGATCTCAGCTTTTCTCCTACCATGCATTTCCTTTAGCATTTCACACAAGACA
Source organism: Arvicanthis niloticus (assembly GCF_011762505.2). Taxonomy (NCBI): domain Eukaryota; kingdom Metazoa; phylum Chordata; class Mammalia; order Rodentia; family Muridae; genus Arvicanthis; species Arvicanthis niloticus. The sequence goes on from NC_047661.1 coordinate 111,294,067, forward strand.
TTGGATTTGATGCATTTCTAAGCTTCACTTTTCCATAAGACAATAAGTTGTTGACCAGAAGAGAGTCTCTTTCATGACTGAATACTCTGCATTTAGTTTCATAAGCACTTAACAAAAGTTTATATCTAAGCAAATTCACATTAAAACCACTTTTATAGACTGTATATAATATTACTAAACCTCAAAACAGACATTTCGAAGCTGGTGTATTTTTATTTACTTCAATTAATCCCAAATGGTCAACTTAATAAAGGCAGTTCATAAAATGCTGACTTATTTTATTTATATAGTTTTTCCTCTACTTTCAAATTAGTTGGATACACTGATACTATTAAGTCCTGTATTTTATTACATTATTCCATCCGCAATAAAATATTACCAATCTCAAAATCCTTGTTAATTCAGAAGGCATCTTTATATCTACTTACATTCTTCTCTCTGTATACATTTGCTAAAAGTAACAAAGTTAGGAGCAGGTCATAGTAAATTACATTCTCTGTAAATAAATTACAATCCCTTTATTTCATTATTATCTAAATATTCAGGATCAAACTCAGTGGTTATCACTATGTCTTCTTCTAATGTCTTTGCTTAAAAATACGCCCATTCCTCTATTATTTGGGTTCATATTTTTGGAAGACACATATAAGAGAACCGAAGTTTCATCTTAATATTATAGATACCATAAACAGTGGAGGGTAAGAAGAAAGGTACTTCAGCTACAGTAAATTGTTGATAAAAAGGTTAAGGAAAATGTCACACAGGTAAGAAGGGTAAATGCATTCCCACCAAGACAGGACCTTTGGATCTTAATCTTAATATAGTGGGAAGACTTTGGCCATTTTGAGACAGTGATACTTATAATCTTACTCCATTTCTACAAAGATATTTCTGACTGACATTCAACATATTTCTCATATTCTGTGGATTTTAAACCTCAAGGGGAAGCATAAGTTTGTTTTGGACAATTAATAATGGACCATTTCTTTTTGTTTCTACCTACTTGCCCTCATTACCTCCAAAACATACACTTAAAATGATGTTTGCCATCATATAATAAATTAAAGTCACTAGGAAACATGAAGACCCCAAAATAATTTGAACATGGCAGTCTATAAATTTTAATAAAGGGACCCATAATTCATAACAACATGAAGCTATGAAGAAAAACATAGCTGCAAACAACCGAAAGTCTAAGCAGAAATTTTGGATGGATTTGATGTGAAGAACAATGAACTTACCTACAGTGACTTGGTAGATGTCAATATATAATTTAGGGATACAGAAAACTCAGGATTGAGATTATTTAGAAATATGTTAGTTTACTTAAAAGTATTTTCCCATAAGTCAAATATAAGAAATTTATATATTAAGACCTGAAGATGACCTGAGATTCAGGAACAGTGTGGTAGCCAGGATAATAGACATATAAAATACCAGAAAGATGGTGACTAACATAAAGTAGGGACTTCTTCCCAGAAAGAGAAAAGTAATGCTAAATTACATGGCTAGTAGAAAGTACAGCTGCAGAATGTTTCCTATGACAAAATATAACTCGACATCCTTCTCTACGGAATTATTTTTCCTCATGACTGGCAAGACAAGATCCTTCTCTGTATTTAATCTTCAATATCACTTTCTCAGAAAGTACCACCATCTTTTCTCCATTTTGTTCCTTGGCACATACACACACACACACACACACACACACACACACACACACACACTCACACTCACACATAAAATGATGGAAGTCAGGAGATAATGCCACTGTTGAAAGCCAGACCCACCTAAGGTTTTCTCAGAACCCAAATGAAAGAACCAATGGAACCTAGCTCTATGCCCTTGTCCAGGAGCAGACTTGGCTTGGTTCACTTGTATGCTGTTGGCCAGAGTCTTGAAGTAGTTAAGGTTTCGGTTCCTAAAAACTTGTCTTTTTCCCTGAAGAGACTAGAGGGCCATGGCTGCTATATGCTTGGCCATCCTTGAGATATTTTTACTTCTCCTTATGATACATTCCTTGATTAATTTCCTACTGACTTTGTCCCATTGTATGATCACTTTCCATGACTGTGTTCCATTTTTCTCCAAAAATGTATATAACATACTATACATTTTAGTAAGCTTGTTTGGCACAAAATATTACTTGTGTAAGACCTCCAAACCCAGATTTCCTATCTTCTTTATCTTCTTTATTCTCATATCTCCTTATTTACCACTTAGGACCCTGTAACTGAAAGATTGCCTGCTGTTCCAGGTAAGCATAGCCTTTTAAATAATGAAAAAAGAAAGATAAAAGTTTGGAAAGATAATTTTATATCAGTGAAAACAGTATGTAGATTGAAAATGACAAAAATACGTTGAAGTTAAACAATAGCAATATGTCACCACCTAACCTAGATTAGCAAGCACAATCAAAGCATATAATAGATTTACTTTATAATGAAAAAGAAGTGAGAGAATGAAACACAACAGAAACATGAAGTTCGTACATGTTTATAAAATAAAATGAATTGATATCAATTAAATCTAAATAACTAAGAAATATTACACTGTTTCATAATTTTATAGCATATATCAGCACAATATTCATGACAATTTTTGAACAAAGAGAAGTGAAGGAATGTAAAAATCTGTAGAGAAAGTGGTGCAGGATGGTGTCAAGTATGCTAGGAAATTATATTGTAAGCCTTACAGGAACAATTCAGTATTATAAATCCCATTTCATGAAGATAATGGAGTTCTTTAAAAGGAGGATATAAATAACTCTCTTAATGAAATACAGAAAAACACGATTAAACAGATAGAAGCCTTTAAAGAGGAGGCAAATCCTTTAAAGAAATGAAGAAAAAAACACAAGCAGGTGAAGGAATTTAATAAAGCATCCAAGACCTAAATTTGGAAGTACAAACAATAAAGAAATCACAAATGGAGGAGACCCTGGAAATGAAAAACCTAGGAAAGAGCTCAGGAGATACAGATGTAAACATCACCAACAGAATGCAAGAGATAGAAAAGAGAATTTCAGGCATAGAAGATATGATAGAAGATATTGACACAACTACCAAAGAAAATACAAAGCATAAAAATTCTTAACCCAAAACATCTAGGAAATCCAGGACACAATCCTAAGAATAATAGGAATAAAAGAGAGCGAAGACTCCTAGCTCAAAGGACCAGAAAACAACTTCAAGAAAATTGTAAAAGAAAACTTCCCAAACCTTAAAAAAAAATGGCTATAAACATACAAGAAACCTACAGAACACAAAATATATTGGGTCAGAAAGATTTTTTTCATAACATAATAATCAAAACACTAAATGCACAGAACAAAGAAAGAATACTAAAAGCTGTAAAGGAAAATGGCCAAGTAACATATAAAGGCAGACATATCAGAATTACATCAGACTTCTCAACAGAAATTCTAAAAACCAGAAGATCCTGGACAATCCACTAAACAAAAAACTCAAAGGAAAAAAAATGGTTATCTTCTTAAATACAGAAAAACCCTTTGACAAAATACAACAGCCCTTCATGTTAAAGTTATTGGAGATATGAGGAATTAAAGGCCCATACTTTAACATAAGAAAAGCACTATACAACAAAACCAACAGCCAATATCAAACTAAATGGAGAGATATCTAAAGCAATCCCACTAAAATCAGAGACAAGACATAGATGTCCATTCTCCCTGTATCTACTCAATATAGTACTCAAAGTTCTAGCTAGAGCAGTAAGACAACAAAAGGAGATCAAATGGAAATTGATCATTGGCAAAGAAGAAGACAAAATACCAGTATTTACAGATAATTTGATAGTAGATATAAGTGACCCCAAAAATTCTACCAGAGAATTTCTACCACTGATAAACAACTTTATCAAAAAATCAATAATTGTTTTTTAAGCTGATAAACAACTTAAAAAATCAATAGCTCTCTTTTATGCAAATGATAAATGGGCTAAGAAAGAAAATCAGGAAACAACAACTTTCACAATTATCATAAGTAATATAAAATATCTCGGTGCAACTCTAACCAAACAAGTAAAAGATCTGTATGACAAGAACTTCAAGTCTCTCAAGAAAGATATCTAAGAAAACCTCAGAAAATGGAAAGAGCTCCCATGCTCATGGATTTGTAGGATTCACATAGTAAAAATGGCCATTTTATGGAAATCAATTTACAGATTCAACACAATCCCAATCAGAATTCCAATACAATTCTTCACAGACATGCTATTTCAACTCTCAATTCCATATGGAACAACAAAGAAACACAGGATAGCAAAATCTATCCTCAACAATAAAAGAACTTCTGGAGGAATCACCATCCCTGACCTCATGCTGTTGCTGTACTACAGAGCAATAGTGGGGAAAAAAATGCATGGTATTGGTACAGAGACAGACAAGTAGATCAACAGAATAGAATTGAAGATACAAAAGTAAACCCACACACTTATGGATACTTGATCTTTGACAAAGAAGACAAAAATATATAATGGAAAAAACATCTTTAATGAATGGTGCTGGTCTAACTGATGATCTGATGTAGAAAATGAAAATAGATTCATATTTATCGCCTTACACAAGCTCAAGTCCAAGTGGATCAAAGACCTCAACATAAAACCAGATACATTGAATCTAACAGAAGAAAAAGTGAGAAAAATCCTTGAACTCATTGGCACAGGGGGACATTTTCTGAACAGAACTCCAATGGCTCAGGATCTAAGAGCAACAATTAATAAATGGGGCCTCATAAAACTGAAAAGCTTCTGTAAGGCAAAAGACACAATCAATAGGACAAATTGGCAACCTACACTTTTGGAAAAATCTTCACTAACCCTAAGTCCGATAAAGGGATAATATCCAAAATATATAAAGAACTTAAGCAGTTAACCTCCAAAAAAAAAAAAAAATGGAATAAAGAGGTAAACAGAGAGTTTACAACAGAAGAATCTTGAATGGCTGAGAAGCACTTAAAGAAATATTCGAAGTCCTAAGTCATCAGAAAAACACAAATCAAAACGACCCTGAGATTCCACCTTATACCAATCAGAATGGGTAAGATCGAAACCTCAGGTGGCAGCAGAAGCAGGTGAGGATGTGGAGAAGAGGAACACTCTTCCATTGATGGTGGGACTGCAAGCTGTTAAAACCACTTTGGAAATCAATCTGGTGATTCCTCAGAAAATTGGAAATAGATCTACCTAAAGACACAGCTGGGATGAGGCACATCTCCCACCAGGCAGTCCTCTGCTATATATGTGATGGGGGCCAGGGCCCAGCTCTTATATGCTGCCTGGTCTCACCTCAGTGGGAGAAGATGTGCCTAATCCTAGAGAGACTTGAGACCCCAAGGAGAAAGGAGGTCTGGTGAGGGGCAGGGATCATCCTTTTAGAGACAAGGGGGACAAGAGATAGGATGAAGAACTGTGGAGAAGAAACCAGTAAGGTGGGTAACATCTGGATTGTAAATAAATTTGAAAAGAGAAAGAAAGAGAGAGAGACAGAGAGAGACATGGAAAGAGAGACAGAGAGGGGAGAAGGGGAAAGGAAAGGAAAGGAAAGGAAAGGAAAGGAAAGGAAAGGAAAGGAAAGGAAAGGAAAGGAAAGGAAAGGAAAGGAAAGGAAAGAAAAGTAAAGGTTCCCTGCCCCCAAATTAAGGCGCTCAAAGAATAAAACGGGCAAAATAAAATTAAAATAAAATAAAAAGTTAATCCTTGGTGGCTTGGACAGACACCTAGATGATCTGCTCCCATGAAGACACAATATCCCAAGACATCCTAGAGGACCCACTGAACTCAGAGCATCAGACACCATATCCTGAGACATCCTAGAGGAGCCACTGCACTCAGAGAGTGAACACCTAGCTGATCTGCTCCTGTGAAGATAACAGATCCTGAGACATCCTAGAGGAGCCACTGTACTCAGAGCAGCTGGAGCTCAGGATCACAGGATCACAGAGACATCTGGATCCTGAGGAGCTCTGACACAAGCAAGATAACTAGAAAGGCAGGCTCCAGTCAGAGACAGTGAGTGCAGGTAGCACTAGAGTTAACCAGATGGCAAAAGGCAAGCGCAAGAGCATAAGCAACAGAAACCAAAGTTACTTGGCATCATCAGATCCCAGTTCTCCCACCATAGCTGTGGACACCCCATCACATAGGAAAAAAAGGATTCAGAATTAAAATCACTTCTCATGACAATGATAGAGGGCTTTAAGAAGGACATAAATAACACCCTCAAAGAATTTGAGGGGAGCACAGGTAAGCAGGTAAAAGCCCTTAAAGACAAAACACAAAAATCCCTTTAAAAATTTCAAGAAAACACAAACAAACAGGTGAAGGAATAAAACAAAACTATCCAGGATCTAAAAATGAAAGTAGAAACAATAAAAAAAAATTTCAAAGGGAGACTATTCTGGAAATAGAAATCATAGGAAAGAGATCAGGAGCCATAGACACAAGCATCGCCAACAGAATACAAGAGATAGAAGAGAGAATCTCATGTGCAGAAGATACCATAGAAAACATTGACACAACTGTCAAAGAAAATGCAAAATGCAAAAAGCTACTAACCCAAAATATCCAGAAAATCCAGGACACAGTGAGAAGGCCAAACCTAAGGATAATAGGTAGAGATGAGGGTGAAGATTCCCAACTTAAAGGGCCAGTAAATATCTTCAATAAAATTATAAAGGAAAAATTTCTTAACCTAAAGAAAGAGATGTCCATGAATATACAAGAAGCCTACAGTACTCCAAATAAACTAGACCAGGAAAGAAATGCCTCCTGTCACATAATAATCAAAACATCAAATGTACAAAACAAAGAAAAAAATACTAAAAGCAGTAAAGAAAAAGGTAAAGTAACATATAAAGGCAGACCTATAAGAATTACATCACACTTCTCACCAGAGACTATAAAAGCTAGAAGATCCTGAACAGATATCATACAGACTTTAAGAGAACACAAATGCCAGCTCAGACTACTATACCCAGCAAAACTCTCAATCACTATTGATGGAGAAACCAAGATATTTCATGGCAAAAATCAAATTTACATAATATCTTCCCAAAAATCCAGTACGTCAAAGGATAATTGATGGAAAACTCCAACACAAGGAGGGAAACTACAACCTAGAAAAAGTAAGAAAGTAATCTTCCAACAACCTAAAATAAGATAGTTATACAAACATAATTCTACCTCTAATAACAAAAATAACAGGAAAAATCATTTTCCTTAATATCTCTTAATATCAATGGACTCAATTATCCAAATAAAAGACATAGACTATCAGACTAGATACATAAACAGGACCCAGAATTTAGCTGCATACAGGAAATGCACCTCTGCGAAAAAGACAGACACTACCTCAGAGTAAAAGGATGGGAAACAATCTTCCAAGCAAATGGTCCCAAGAAACAAGCTGGAGTAGCGATTCTAATATCAAATAAAATCGATTTTTAACCAAAAGTAATCAAAAAAGATAAGGAAGGATGTTTCAGACTCATCAAAGGAAAAATGTACCAAGATGAACTCTCAATTCTGAACATCTATGCCCCAAATGCAAGGGCTCCCACATACATAAAAGAAACTTTACTAAAGCTCAAAGCAAACATTGCACACCACACAATGATAGTGGGGGATTTCAATGCCCCATTCTCATCAATGGACAGATTATGAAAACATAAACTAAACAGAGACACAGTGAAACTAACAGAAGTTATGAACGAGTGGATTTAACTGATATCTATAGAACATTTCATCCTAAAACAAAAGAATATACCTTTTTCTCAGCACCTCATGTTATTGTCTCCAAAATAGACCATATAATTGGTCAAAAACAGGCCTCAACAGATTTAAATAATCCCTTGCACCCTATCATACCACCATGGACTAAGGCTGGTCTTTAGTAATGACAAAAACAATGGAAAGCCCACATACATGTGGAAACTGAACAACGTTCTATTCAATGATGACTTGGTCAAGAAAGAAATAGAGAAAGAAAATGAAGACATTTTAGAATTAAATGAAAATGAGGACACACCATATAAAACTTGTGGGACTCTATGAAAGCAGTGCTAAGAATAAAACTCATAGCTCTAAGAGCCTACAAAAAGAAACTGGAGAGAGCATACACTAACACCTTGACAGCACACCTGAAAGCTTTAGAACAAAAAGGAGCAAATACACCTAAGAGGAGTAGATGACAGGAAATAATCAAACTCAGGGCTGAAATCAACTAAGTAGAAACAAAAAGAACTATACAAAATATCAACAAAACCAGGGACTGGTTCCTTGAGAAAATCAACAAGATAGATAAACCCTTAGCCAGACTAACCAAAGGGCACAGAGACACTATCCAAATTAATAAAATCAGAACTGAAAAGGGAGACATAACAACAGAAATGAGGAAATTTAAAAAATCTTCAGATTGTACTACAAAGGCCTATACTCAACAAAATTGGAAAATCTGGATGAAATGGACAATTCTCTAGACAGATACCAAAATTAAATCATGAGCAAATAAACCATCTAAACAGTCCCATAACCCCTAAAGAAATAGAAGCAGTCAGTAAAAGTCTCCCAACCAAAAAGAGTCCGGGACCAGATGGTTTTAGTGCAGAATTATATCCATTGTTGGTGGAATTGCAAGCTGGTACAACCACTCTGGAAATCAGTCTGGCGGTTCCTCAGAAAATTGGACATAGCATTACCTGAGGACCCAGCTATACCACTCCTGGGCATATACCCAGAAGATGCTCCAACATATAACAATGGCATATGCTCCACTAAGTTCATAGCAGCCTTATTTATAATAGCCAGAAGCTGGAAAGAACCCAGATGTCTTTCAACAGAGGATACAAAATATGGTACATTTACACAATGGAGTATTACTCAGGTATTAAAAATAATGAATTCGAGAAATTCTTAGGTAAATGGATGGAACTAGAAAATATCATCCTGAGTGAGGTAACCCAATCACAAAAGAACACACATGGTATTTACACACTGATAAACGGATGTTAGCCCAAAAGCTTGAAATAGCCAAGATTCAACTCACAGACCACATGAAGCTCATGAAGAAGAAAGACCAAGTGTGGATGCCTTGGTCCTACTTAGAAAGAGTAACAAAATACTCAAGGGAGCAAATATGGAGACAAAGTGTGGGATAGAAACTGAAGGAAGGGCCGTCTGGAGACCATTCCACCTGGGTATCCCATGTGCAGTCACCAAAGGTAGACTCTGATATGGATGGCAGGAAGTGCAAGCTGACAAGAGCCTGATATAGCTGTCTCCTTAGAGGTCTGCCAGAGTCTGCCATATTCAGAGGCAGATGCTCACAGCTAACTACTGATCTGATCAAGGGTTTCCCAATGGAGAAGTTAGAGAGAAGACTGACAGAGCAGAAATGGTTTGTGGTCCCATGAGGAAAGCAATAATACCAACCAACCAGAGCTCCCCAGGGTCTAATCCACCAGCCTGGGAACATGTAGAGAGGGACCCATGACTCCAACTGTATAGGCATTGGTCCCATGAAGGCTGAACAAGGAGTTGGGGGGGGGGGGAATTCGAGGGTGGGGAGGTGGGAGTCTGGGGGTAGGTGGAGGCACATCCTCATAGAAGCATGAGGAGGAGGGATGGGATAGGAGGTTCCTGGGTGGTAAAAAATTAAATATAAAAAAGTTAATTCTTTCTGCAGCCAATAATTAAAGTGCTGCTCTCCTAAACTAAAAACAGATATCTTCACTTGTAGCTAAATAATTTGAGACATAATTTGTCCCTAACTTGTTTCTATTCTCACTGTATTTTTCTGTTTTCTCACCAAATTCATCTGTCCATCTTTGCCTCTATATAAGTACCTGCCAAATATGGATTTTTCTGACTGTGTTTTACCAAATGTTAGAGAGACAGAGAGACAGAGAGAGACAGACAGAGAGAGAGAGAGAGAGAGAGAGAGAGAGAGAGAGAGAGAGAGGAGGGAGTCTTAATTGTGTGCTTCTCTAGCAGGAAGGTTGTAGACAACTGTAGTATATCTACAATATCAAAGCTTGAGTATGTCTGGTAAAAGGATAAAAAAAACAGGGAGACCATAACTTGTAATGGAGACAAAGCATCACAGAGAAACAATGAGAAGAATGGGTGGCCTCTGAGCTAAAACTGGATGGAAATAATGAATGTAAGAAACCAAGAGCAAAGGGAATTGAAATCCTGCTTCCAAGCAGAGCCAACAAGAAGGTGACCAGATTCAGAACAACTGCAAAGTGAGTTGGAACAGCCCGAAAATATGTTCATGCCCCCGATATGATAGAAACTTCTCATGGGGACTAGATAGAGGTAATGGGGGGCAGAGATTTGGCCCTCTCAGAAGTTATGAAGACCATCTTTTGAGTTTCAGTCTTCGAATGACAAGATGACTCTTGATGAATTTTATTTTCACTTATCCTCATAGATGGAAGATCAGTCAAAAAAGAGCTATAGAAAAAATAGATTATTTTCTTTTGTTTGCATGCCTGTCACTCCCACACCCATCTCAACAGAGCTCCATGTTGGTTATCAGGCTGCACCATTGAGTGGCACAGGCACAGATTTGGGATCAGTCAGAACTCAACTTGTTCTGGCAGCCCCTGCTTCTGTTTCCTCACCTGTTGGTGATAAATTATTTCCCTCACAGAGCTACCACAGGGCTAGCTAGAATTAAGTACTCCCCTTACTGCCTGATATGGAGATCACCAGGTAAATAAATGCTGTGATGGTTACAAAACTCTATAAGTAACACTGAGTAGAGATCTTTCTTCTGGGAACATGGAGAGCTCAAGCTCATAGACCCCTAACCTGAGTTAACTGGCCACAGCTTATTTCTCCCATTGATTAGGACAAAACTCTGCAGTAGATGATGCGGCAGGAGTCAGCGGGAAGATTTACACAAAGGCCATGATTTTCATAGAAGTCTCCTTCTTTACCATTGGCATTTGACCTGCGAGTGACCGAAGTCCTGAAAACAGGAGTCTCCAGGGAAAACCCAAGGAACTCCTCAGATACATACAGGGTGGAGGATGGAGAATCCATGTGAGGGAAGCCAAACACAGCTAAAATACAGAATTTTATAAATTCTGGAGCAAAGATAAAAACAAATCTCTCAATAATGACAAAGCTGATATGGTTTGGGGGCTGAGAAGCAGAGAAACATAGAATCAGAGCAAATAATTCTGGGTAATGATTATGCTCACTGTCTTTTGGGGCTTTGTTTGTTTAGACTTAGTTAAATTTTACATATCTAAGTATTTTAATTGCATGCATGCATTTGCTCCTTATGTGTGCCTATGGTTGGTTATGAGCTATGGATGCTTATGTACAGATGGTGTGTGCCAATGGATAGATGTGGGTTCTAGACATAGAAGCCATAGACCCACCCTAGACATAGAACAACAAGCAAAAACGTCTGCCAAACGAGGGCAAATTAGCCTCTCCAAGGAATGAGTTTTCTAATTGGTAACCCAGGGCAAAGTGGTCAGCCTTGAAATCATATACACACAAACAACAAAAATGAAGTCAGAAAGTTGTATTCATACATTTATGCACACACACACATGCACATGTGTTATACGTGTGTTTGTGTGTGTATGTGTGTTTGTGTGTGTAACAATAATTGAAGAAAAAGAAACTATCAAATCAAGAGTGGGGAAGTATTGTAAGGGATTGGAGAGAAAAAGATAAAGGGCAAATGATAAAATGATACTTCATTTAATGTAAAATATATTTAAAATAGAAAAATTATTGGCTTCAATGAAATAATGAGTTAAAAACTATCCTATATGTAATTTAACATAATTATACTTTAACTGTAAAGACAAAATGTGAAAGCAATTATAAGTAGAAAAGTACAAGAAAGTTGTAGATTATATGTCATTATTTTAGGTAAACAAAATGTTAAATTAACAGTCTGTTTCATCATAATCATAAGTAGTTACAAACATAGTAAATACTTTAAATGCATCAACAAAAATTTAGTCTTTAATATGAGCTTAGTACAATCAGCAAGATAGATTGTATGCTAGCTAGGAAAATAAATGTCAGTAATTCAGAGGCCTGGGGTTATAAAATTGTAAAAATTGAATGAGAAGGATCAGAAATAATAAATATTATATTTTAGAATAATGTGATTTAGTAAAATTCTCCGACAGAAATGTTGCACAACAAAGATGTCCCATGTAATATCTATAGCTATAACAAGTTGACCATCTGCAAGCCAAGGAAGTAAGCTCGAACAGTGAGTGTAGACTTCAGTCTTCATAACTCTGAGAAAAGAATCATCTGCTGGTTATTCCTGATAGGTGAGTGAATGAGTCAGTGAGCGAGTGAATGGATGAATGAATGAATGAATGAATGAATGAAAGACATTTACAATGTTTTTGTTGTCATGATTTTGAGACATAGTCTCACTTGATGACCTAGAATTGAGAAGTTAGACCAAGCTAACCTTGGACAAGATAATCCTCATAGCTCAGTCTTCTAAGCACCATTTCAGAATACTCATCTCATAATTATTACTGGTTGTAGGGCCATGTAGTTTAAATATATCAATGAATAAAATAGAAAAATTTTGAAAAAGTTCCAAATCTCTACCCCCATAGAGCCTGAAATGCCATAAGAGAATGAAACAAGTGTTCAGTGAATTGAACAGTGTTTATAAGGTCAGTGTCATGAATAAGAAAAGAAACTAGAGCAAGGTGTTAGGGTGTGAACACACACGTCCCATAGTCTCCTGTATTTTGAACACTTGGTATCCAGCTGGTGGTGCTGTTTTGAGAAGTTAAAATTCATATGGAATGGGATTCATCCAATCTGCAGACACCAAACCCGGACACTATTGCTGATGCCAAGAACTTGCTGACAGGAGCCTGATATAGCTGTTCTCTGAGAGGCTCTGCCAGAGCCTGACCAATACAGATGTGTATGCATGCAGCCAAGCATCCAACTGAGCACAGGGACCCCAATGGAGGAGTTAGGGGAAAGACAGAAGGAACTGAAGGGGTTTGAAGCCCCATAGAAAGAATGAAAATATTAACTAACCAGATTCCCCAGAGCTCCCAGGGAATAAACCACCAACTAAAGAGTACACATGGAGGGACCCATGGCTGCAGATGGATATGTAGCAGAGGATGGCCTTTAGGGGATCATTGGGAGGGAAATCCCTTGGTCCTGTGGAGGCTCAATGACCCAGGGTAGAGGGATGCTAGGATGATGAGGCAGGAGTGGGTAGGTGGTTGAGCAGCACCCTCATTGAGGAAGGGAGAGGGGGAAGAGATGGGGGAGGGTTGGAGGGGAAACTGGGAAGGGGATAACATTTAAAATGTAAATAAATAAAATAACAAATGAAAATAAAATAAAAGATTTGTAAAGAAATGAAGCATAGCTAGAAGTGGACCACTGAAGTACAGTAATTGAGGGTTATGGCTCAAAATTCCTGTCCAATCCTTCTTTGCTTCCTGACAGTTGATATGATAGAATCATACTTCCCTTCCATGAGGTAGGAAAATCCTGCCTCCATTAAGTTGCCCCTCTAGGGTATATTATTAATGTAATGAGAAAAGTAACTAATACAGCTGGGAAGAAAAAGATACTGTGAAGGTTGAGGTGAGGCTAGACAGCCTTATGTGGCCTTACGTGGACTCACCAAGATGAACCTCTTTAAGAAAGTGCCACTTTTACAAAGGCTTAAGAAAAAGTGAAACAATGTGCACATATGAGTGATTTTCTTTTTCTTCCAGTGGAAATATGTTCTAGCAAAAGCATGTGTGAAACGTGGAAAATACTCAGGAGATCTCAAGAAGGAGAAGGAAGAGACAACATTGGGATGAAACGGGATTGTACTCAAAAGCTTTTAAGGATTTAGCAATCTTCCTTAGAAGTACTAAGTATTTATTCAACTTAAAGAATAACTGCATATATACAAACATTTTATTATGTGTGTGTGTGTGTGTATGTGTGTGCATATGGGTGCCTATGAGTGCTGGAAGATGCTACTAGATCCCCTATAGCTTAAATTCCATATAGTTTTATGTTGCCCAAGTTGGAGCTTGGAGTCAAACTCGTCTTCTGCAAAATCAATTAGCACTGTTAACCACTGATCCATCTCCATCTCTTCAGCCCCTATATCTATAATTTAAATCAGAGAAATCTCTGCTGAAGCTATATTTTACATAAAATATATTAAAACAAAAATTTCCTCCAGATTAGGATACCTTTAAATTTTTCAAAAGCAAAAGTGAATATTTTAATATTAATTTTATCTATCTATTTATTTAGATTGTTTGCCTTACAAATAGTAAATCACTATCAACTGTATTTTCATTAGCTTCTGGAAGTTTCTTTGTGTTCATCTTTACATCTAGAAATACTGCACAGAATACAGAGCACAACAGTGGACAGACTCTGGAAGAATCTTTAGGTGCTGCATACAGATGTGTGACTCAGATGGTTCCTTCACATATTATTTTAACTGGTAAGATTAAACATGACGCTTCATTTAAGACCATCACCTGCAAATACCTTTGGGTTTAGTAGATAGCAGTCTCTAAGTGTGGTAAAGTATGATTTGGTTGACTGTACATTTCATTTTTGTGTATTTTCTGAAGTTTTAGATAAGATAAAATCATGTTCTGGTGAGGTTGTGATTAATTCTCATATATAACACGAGTTCTGTAATCCCTGATGTATAATAAAACCAATGCTCACAATTTACTTAAAGCACTGCTTCCTAGGAAAATACATTTTTTATGCTTCTCTGTAGCTTTTGTCAGCAATTATTAGTTAACTTTTATTTTAAACATCTATCTTTTAATACATGTGATTAATAGACAGTCTTATAAAAGTAATATTTTTAATAATATATACATATGTGTGTATTGCCTTAGAGAAACATGATTAGTGAAATACTAGTTAGTAGTTGGTATCTTTTTAACTTTTGGGTTGAGTTAATATAAGCTTTAAAGTTGGTTAATATGATGAAATGTAAGGATTTTCTAAGATAGGGTTTCTGGTGACTCTAAGAGCATCAAATTTTTAAGCATTTAATCGAAACTTGATTTTTAGAGGTCACTAACATATATATTCTTTCCACAAACATTTTTCCTTCCAATGTAGAATTACAAATTACTAAAATTTATCTGACAAAATATAAACATTGTTCTACATAATACTGAGAAAGATAAAAAGGAAATTTACAGTATTAAATACCAGTCTCCCCATTCTAACATGTTGCCTTTTGCCCCATCTTTATATTACCGAATCAGCTCACATAATGTGACTGCATACATTTTCCTCAACTTCCCTTTAAATGTTATAATGACCTAAATTTATCTAAATTGAAGTAGATATAAACAAAAGGTAAAACTGAATTATTTTGAAAAGGATAATTTTTCCTAAAAAATAATTTTTAGACCATTTCAGCTGGTTTTACATACAAGAATCTATTTTACAGGTGACTGAATTTACTCTTTAAATGGATTAAAACATTGTACTGAGATTTAAACCTAATATTTTTGTGTTTCTAATGTGAAACATAAGGCTTGAAACTGGTTTTCAATCTCTAACATTTATTTGATCCAGACTTACAAATGAGCGCATTACTCATTATTTCTGTATAATAGCACATTTGGCACCTTTTTGACTGGCTGGTACAGGTTATTAACTGGAAAAAATTATAGATTATACACAAGGATCCAAATGGCTGGTCAATAGTCTGTTCTGCATAATTAATTACATACTTGTTGCGATTCTGTGTTACATCATCATTCATTCATCTCAGTATTATCTGTCTGTTGAGAGATCAGTCAAGCATAACCCAGAAGACAGTGTAGTGAACCCTCATGGCAACCTCAAAGATAAAATCTGTATGTAGACTCTAACTAACTCCTAATCATCAGATCCTTGTCTCTTGTTATTGAGTTCGCTGTGTAGTCTCCTCTCTGGGATGGCAGAAGGGTGAGCTTCCGCAGGTAGAATAACACACTGTCACACAGTATCACTTCTGAAATAAGACGCTGACCACTACAGCAAAGCCCAAGCGAAGCTCTCAAGATACCTGGAGTCTCTCACAGAACTAGTGCCCAACTCCCAACTCACAGCAAGTGTGAACTGATGTTTGCAGACTGAAGTCACTGAATTTTGAAATAATTTGTTACACAGCACAAAGCAATTACTTTATAGAACATAATGATTTGTCTTAAGTGCTAATATTATTAAACATGGGTAAATAAATCAGTTTTTCTGAAGCAGTGTTTCTTGAATTTTTCGCTCAATGTTATTTTATTGCAGTGTCCTTTCTACTGGGAAAAGCAATAGGTTCCTTGGATTCTCAATCTGCTTCTGAATTTTCAGTTACTAAAGCTTGTCTGTCACACTTGTCTATTGAAATCGTGCTTACATAAAGTTCCAGTTCTGTGAATTTTTCAGCTTCTTAACAATCTGCTGCCATTTCTTCTTAACCCTTTGAGCTCAGTAGGACTGGAGTAGCTCACTGCCTTGTGTTTTTGAGTCTATAAGGGATATTTTCCTTTACAACCTAACTGCTGAGATTGTCAAAAGCAAAAATACGGCAATGGCTTTTTCTTTCTTTCTATTTTGTGTGTGTGTGTATGCACATGCATCCCTAATGCCTGTCTAATGTAGCCATTTGTGGCAGAACAGAAACTCAACAAATATAGTTGAAAGGCTAGGTGTCCCATAGCACTGGGCATTCCAGGTAACATCACACATTGAACTCCTATTTGTGTTTAATACCACTGGAAGCACCATATGTTTATGAACTCATTTCTATTGCATAATATCCTTCTGCAAGTTTTACGACTAGAGTCTAATTTTGCAAGTGAAAAAATTAAGCCATAGAGAGGTGAAATAACCTGAAAGACCAGGTACTGAGCCATCTTTTAATAACATAATATAACAATTACAGTCATATCCCTTCAATCTTGTATGACTTTTAAACCTCCTCCACAATCTACATCCTCCTTTTTTTTAATCTTCTGCTTTGCCATTTTTAGTGGCGAAAATAAAAACCCAACTACAAAATTAAAACTTCAGTGATTTCTAATGCTGGAACTCTTAACTGATCAAAGTGCACAGAATACGTGTCTTTGGAGTGCCCAACTATAAACGGGACATCCATATCACACTCCTCCTTTGAAGGCTCACAAGGACATCTCTTATTTGCCTGTAGTTCTTAGTTTTTTGGTGGGGCATCATGGGATTTTCTCTTTCAATCATAATACGTATATCAATGTTAGTTTTGTTCAGGTCATGTTTAGGTAGTCATATCATTGAGATATCATGAGTGGAATTTCCCTGTCATTTCTAGGAGATAATTCAAAGTTGTCTAATTGGATTTGAGGCCCACACAGAAAGGACAAAAATCCTATCTGATACTGGAAATCTAAATAAATCTCTGGGTCTGGTAAGATCGTTGACTTTATTTTTTAATGAATACTTTGGGCTTACCCATGATTTGGTATTTGTATTCATAACTCTTTTGCTTGATACTCACAGGAGGAAATATGGAGACAAAGTGTGGCGCAGAGACTAAAGGAAAGGCCATCCAGAGACTGCCCCACTTGGGGATCCATCCCATATACAGACACCGAATCCAGACACTATTGTGGATACCAAGAAGTGCTTCCTGACAGGAGTCTGATACAGCTGTCTCCTGAGAGGTTCTGCCAAAGCCTGACAAATACAGAGGAATATGCTGGCATCCAACCATTGGAATAAGGGAGGAGCCCCAGATGGAGGAGTTGGAGAAGGGACTGAAGGAGCTGAAGGAGTTTGCAGCCCCATGGGGCAAGCAA
This sequence comes from Arvicanthis niloticus, assembly GCF_011762505.2. Taxonomy (NCBI): domain Eukaryota; kingdom Metazoa; phylum Chordata; class Mammalia; order Rodentia; family Muridae; genus Arvicanthis; species Arvicanthis niloticus. The sequence goes on from NC_047661.1 coordinate 111,311,913, forward strand.
AAGTGTCTAGCAGCCAAGCCCCTGCACCCCCGCAGAGCTCCCAAGGACTGGACCACCAATCAAAGCGTACCTATGGCTCTGGCCACATATGTGGCAAAGGATGGCTTTGTTGAACATTAGTGGGAGGAGCAGCCCTTGGTCCTGTAGGGGTTCGATACCCTAGTGTAGGGGAATGCCAGGGCAGGAAGGCAGGAGTAAGTGAGTAGGTGGGGAACACCCTCAAAGAGGCAGGAAAAGGGGGATGGGATAGAGGGGTCTTCTGAGGGGAGACCTAGAAAGGGGATAACCTTTGAAATGTAAGTAAATATCCAATAAAATAAAAAGAAGTGAAGCAGCTAGATTTACCAAATTCCAGATGTTTAATGTGCTAAGAGATCCATGACATAACAGTGTGGCCTTTAGTTTGGTTTGTCATGTGGCAGTTGAAAGTTTCTTACTGACTTGGAGGTGTGAGTGGGTCCTTGGGATCCTAGTGTAGTTCATCATTTGGAAGCCATCTGTCATCCGAGTGGATATATTTGTTGCTCATTTTCATCCTACATTGTTCCTTCCTGAGAATAGGACCTCGGGCTTACTTGTCAATATCAAACCATGGCTACTGTCTGTTCTGCTGCTGTAAATTTAGTCAGAAACTAAACATCATCCTGAACTCTACATATATTTCAATATTCAAAATGTTTAGAGACAGAGACCAGTAACAATCTCTTCCCTCTGTTTCCATGACTTGCATTCAAACAGTGACAACAGAGAAATAAGATCTTAACTATCCTTAGAGACAATCTTCAACAACAGGAGAACTTTTCCCATTCTAACCCAGAATAATATGAAGGAAATCACATCTATTGGGGTTCCCTTGGCTACAAGTCATAATAGAAGGTCTACTTTAAACTGATTTAAGCAATAAAGAAACATAAGTCAGGTGGTCTGGTGCTTCCCTGATTCAGGATGGAGAGGCTTGCTTCTCAGTCTGTTCTACAATAATGATCATTGTCTTTATCCGGAGTTTGGTTCCTTTGTGACTTAGGACAATGTCTAAATCATGCTCCTTATTTGTATGTGGAAGAAAGTTTAGAACTCAGTTACAACTGTTGCCTTCCAAGAGGGGAAAAGTTTCCTGGATGTCAGCAAAAGCACCACCTCATCCCTTTTCTTTGTGATTGTGTTACATACCAATCTTAGACTCATCAAAGGGTAAGGAGATGGACTCCTCAAAGGTTCATTCATATGAATTAAGTCCTGCAAATTTATTTCTTCTTTCTTATGGCAAGGAATTGATATCGATGTAATTAATATTGACATTATGATACCAACTACAAGGTATAACAATATAGGGTAAGAACAAGAAAACTGAACAGGGAGAGAATTGAGAGCTGAGTTTAGAACTAGGCACTGGAAAGTTAAAAGACCACTCCTTTGCCAGAGACGAATACCAACCATACAGCAAGATTTCAAAGAGCCGGAGGCAATGGAGGACTGGGGAAAGGAGTGTCTCCTAGACATAAGAGGACCTGCCCAAGAGCAAGCCGGTCAACACTCTAGCAACAAGTGGAGGATGTTAGAGACCATGTACCCACACCTTTGCTCTTCTGGACCGTGCTTGATCATTGTAATGAACACATCCCTTGTCCAATGAACTTCAGACTCAAAGCTGACATTATTTGCAGTTGACTTTCATTTGTTTAGCTTTAAGAGTAGTCAAATTTAGAATTTTCTCATTTCCCAAACTTCATGTTTGATATGTATCAAATATTTTATTTAAAGGACTTTTTTATGCTTATGCATAATGAAAACATCCAGCTTAAATAGCTCTTGCTTTCACTCTAGAAATTGTATTATAAAAGGAATCAAGTAATATATTTTTGCCATCTCACTAAATGCTATTTTCAAATATGACTTTTTAACATAAGAAACCAGCAATTACTGTGTTCCAACAAGTATTATTTAACAAAAATATGACACAAACACCTAAAATATATGTGGTTTCCTCATGGGTTAGTCATCAGACCTCTTTGATACTATACTAATTTTTCTCTTTAATTAAATCTATCTGTTCCATTCCATTCAATAAATTGGCAAATTCACATTTCCACTCTGAGCTCTCTTTTAAATTGTGTTCTTAATTTAGCTGTGCTTGCAACTTCTAGAGGCCTAATGGCAGTTTTTAAGAAGCCATTTTCACACATGAACTCTTATGACTGTACCAATCTCTTCTTCCTGTTTGTCATGGATGTTTCTTTAAAAATCTAGTGTCTGTTTAATCTGAAGATAGACCATAAGCCACTATTCTCCACCTCCTAGTGATTTTTCCATCTCTCAAGATAAAATTCAAATTTTTTCTGGTACCTTTTAAAAAGTGATTTATTATGTTACTTTTTCACACAATGAAACTCAACTGCAGCCTATCTTCCCAGGCCCTCATCTCCTGTTCTCCAGATGTACTGTTTCTCCATTTCCCCAGAGAAAAAAGTAAGTCTGCCAGTGATATCAACTGAACTCGACAAAACGCGATGCAATAAGATTAGGCACATATTCTTCTATCAAGGCTGGATAAGGGAACCCAGTAGTTGGCTAAAAGATCCATGCATAGACAAAAGAGTCAGAGACACCTCCACTCCTATTGTTAGGAGTTCAACAAAAACCTCAAACTAAAGGACCACAGCAAGTATGCAGAGGGCCTGCTGAAGACCACGCAGGCTTTGTAGTTGCCACTTTAGTCTCTGGGAACCCTTATGAGCTCTGCTTAGTTGGTTCTTAGGCCATGTTCTCCTGGTATCCTTGACCCCTTTGGCTCCTACCATCCATCCTTTCTCTCTTCTGCAGAGTTGCCTGAGATCTGCCTATTGTTTGGTTGTGGGTGAAGGAGGGATAGAAGAATTACTTACAGGAGATGCAGAAATAGGTAGGCCTCTAGGGGCAATATGGAAAACTATTTCAGTGGAAACTTCCTGGAACCTATAGGGTTGACCCTAGGGAGGATGTCTAGTCATAGGGGATATGGAACCTGAGCCATACATAACCAGGGTAGACTCCAAGTGATGGGACTGGGACACCAACCCAGCCATAAAATCTATGACTCACAACCTGCTGTGTATGGAGGGTGTATAATGGTGGCTCAGAGTTTGTGGGAGTTGCCAAAGAATGACTGGTCTGTCTTGAAACACTTACAACCAAAGAGAACCCATGCCTGACATTGCCTAGATGGCCATGATTCTGAAGCCGCCTGGCTCAGTGATGTGAAAAGTCGATGAAATGATTTCTAATGACATGTTGCTAAGCTCATAAGATGGTGCCTAGCCCAGACTTCCCAGTATTTTGAAAGACAACACATAATCTTGCCTGCTCTCTTTTCACTTTGGAACTTCCTCATCTACTGTGATCTTCGCCTCTTATACATCACCTTATTTTTTTGAGAGCCTTCTGCACCAAGTACTTAAAGTTATTTTAAATTTAAAGTTGTCAGCTCATCAGCTGAAGTTTCATTAAGTTTGTCTCGAAAACTTCTATGCTTCTTTCTCATTTACTAAAATTGAAGATGTTTTAATGTAAGCACTTTTTAGTTTTTGCTTGCCCCCTAAAATGTGTGAACATTCTGTAGATGCATCATTTTAACAAGTTACATTTTATTTACAAACTTTGTGAAGCCTTGCTTAGGGCAAACACATCAATGTTTCTTAAAATATGACACTCTATTACCACAATAAACTTACTGGATTTCCAAAAAGGAAATATCCCTCTGCTCTGAAAAAATAATCAACCTTAAAATAGTAAGCAAGTTTATTTAAGTCTTAATTGGTTAAGAAAATAATGTCAGTGATACAAATATTTGCTATGATTGCATAGGAAATTTAATAATGATGGCAGTTTGTGTCAGAATAATAAAAGGACTGTGGAAAATGTTCAGAGAATCATTTAAAACAAGCCTGCCACACCAACTCCTCAGTATTCAATTTCCTAATCTCAAAGATGTCTGCCATGTTGATTGTGGATGATTTTCAGTCAAGAGTATGCAGAGGTTACTCACTGGGATTAAAAAGTAACTGTGATATATAGGAGCAAATCCCAGCAGTGTTTTAACACATACCTCCCCTCACTGGAAGTTTTCATAGTCAGTAGTCACTGAATTAATTCTAGTGGGGAAAATTGAACTAGACTTTAGAAGTAAACTAAGAGAAAATTCTATGCATCTTCTCAACTATAAAGTGCATATCATGTTAAATATAATATTATTTATGGTCCAAATATTGGGAAAGTAATGTTTGGTTGACAGGGGAGACTCACTCATATAAAATCTACTTAATAAAAGTAAAATTGTTGATACAAAGAGGTGCTACATTGGTGCTAGAAAGAATTGGTATTGAGTCCTGAACTTTTTCATCAGCATAACCTTTACTTCAAATATTCTAACTTTGGAAATACCTAATAATATGAAAGGCTCCTTCTTTCTTAAATTGGCTCTTGGCTCTGACTGAGCAGTAGTCTTGGAGACATAATACTTACTATAAGATTTACTAACTACTCATATTAAAGTGAACAGTTGACATGAGACTTTTAAAGGGAAATTACTCTGAATGTAGAATGAAGTAGACAATAGAATAACGCATCTCATCTTCCACATATTTTTTCCTTGAATGCATAGCACTTCCTTACATCCATGCTCAGGAGTAATGTATCTGGCAATGAAAACAAACCCTGAAAATAAGTCCTTCACATGAGTTTTTACGGATGCAGAATGACCCAGCTTAACCCACCTACCCACAGCCTTGCCTCAAATCTGCCTTAACAGGAAACATGCTGGAAGTGAATTCAATTCCAGCAAGCATGGGAAAAAATACAGTGTTCCTTATTCACACATCTTTCCACAGCAGTTTTGGCATGGGGACCAAATGTAGCCATTGGCTTGTTTCTGCAAACAACGTCACACGAAACGGTTTGCTTTAACTTGTGTATGTGTTGTCAATGGGAAAACTAAGATGCTGTCACAAAGAATGTGTAGTATATACAAAGGGAAAAGAAAGGGAAAGAGAGAGAGAGTGAGGGAGGGAAAGAGGGAGGGATGAAGAGAGGAAGAGAGAGAGAGGGAGGGAGAGAGAGAGAGAGAGAGAGAGAGAGAGAGAGAGAGAGAGAGAGACTACAAGCTGATCTACTTGTCCCTTTGGAGAAAATGTTTGCTGACACTTGAACTACTGCATCTCCTTTGTTCTAAGTACTGCACACACTGTCTAGGAACTTGCTTTTTTCCAAATGGTTAAGTGTAGCTTCCGTCCTCCATGTCTTTTATAGAGGGTGCCACCAGAGGTAGGGCCTGTATTAAAGATGGACCTCAGAAGGCCCAGATTAAAGGTGGGTATTTCCACTTCAAATGATTTAATTAAGAAAATCTCTCACAGATGTGCCCAGACACTTGGATTTTAGTTAATTGCAGATGTAGTCAAGTTGACAATCAAGAATAGCCATCACACCACCCTTCTCCATGCACTTAATCACAGAAATAATTCAGGAAAACAAATCTGTATTCTTATTAAAGCGACAAATGGAGTGGTAAATTAGGAATGGGTGGCCTGGAAAAGGACTTAAATCTTTATAGAGAAGCGAGGGGTTTTAAAAAGTCATTTACAGTTTCCAAAGGAGGAGAGCAACCAGCAGTCCTACCCAGCTATGATGCCTATGAACCACAACAACAGCCTGCACAGTACCGTAACCCTGCAGGAACAGTAGTGGCACACATACATTGGCAAACAGCTCTCTAATTGGACTTAAGACCAGCTTAACAGGATGGAAATCAAACCATAAACTACCCAGCCAGAGTAAAATAGTCAGTGTTGGAGGAGACCCTGCAACTGTCACTTTACAAAACCAGCATAATTCCTAACTACAGTCTAAATTTATGTTCTTATACCCACTGATAAGTGTACTCCTCACTGTGAGGACTACAAGAAAACATCTATTTGCAACAAATGAAGATCATTACAGAAGACGACAACCAATCAAAATCCAGGTTTGTGGACCCCAGTCTCAGTAAATACATCTATAAAACAAATTCTGAACTTCAGGCTCAATGAACATTGTGGAAGCAGAAGCTGAAATATTGTAAGAGACAGAGGAACAGAGAATTCACTGTAATACTATGTCTCCTAGAAATGTCAGAAGCTATATACCCATAAAGTCTCACCAACACGATTATCTAAGCATGGGCCGAACAAGGAAAACAAGAATAGACATGTTAATATAGACAAGAGAAAGTGCAGGAGGCCTCAACCCAACAAAAGGAGCTACAGGCAGCTAAATAATTCTGGGAGGTTGGTGTCCAGAGTCACCTCACAAACCACATGTACACAGATCTCAGTCAGACAGCAATAGTTTATTGAGCATATGCACCTGAGCTCATCCATCAGGAGCGCAGTCCAGACTTGAGAGCTGAACTGTGACATTGAATTAAGATCCTACAGAGATTTGGGATAAATGTTACCAGAAAACATTTTTTTTTCCAAAATTGTCCTGGACTTAAATATGTTTAAAATAAAATGGACTCCTGAAGTTTGATCCAGCCTACCTAAATCATGCTGAACCAGGTTTCTTTCTTACCTCACACAAATGATTTCATTGTGAGCTGTAGCACTTGCGGGAACCCCAGGAGCATGTCACAATAAAGGGTGCCGGTACATGAATGATCTTTAGGACTGACTGTCATGAAGAAGAGAAGAGGCTAAGCCATCTAAGGCAGGCTGATTGTGCAAAATGTAAACATACATTAAAAGCTATTAGTTTTGTTGCTTACTATGTGATACATACAAATAGTATTATTCATATGCTGGCAAGTCTTCCGTTAGGCAAGAAGAAATACAATGTGGGCAGAAATGCCATCAAAAGAGTAAGTTTATAATTATAATTTGGTTCTAATGACATTGTAGAAATACACCCATGCACACCTTCAGAAAGTCAGAAGTTGTGTTCCACCTTTTGGATGGTTGCTTTGATTTATTTAGCGTGGTAATAGAGCTTATGAAGCTGCTACGAAATTGAGTCTCTAAAGTAACATTTCAATTCTGTGATTGCTTACGAGGCAGCATGGAATGAAATGTGTCTAGAGTAGACAATAATAATTATTCCAAAAAATTATTAAACGCCAAAAAGAAGGCACTCAAATAGGTGTTAGCCAATGGCCAAAGAACTCCAGATAAAAATTTTTAAATTATTTGTTTCCACGGGGAAGCACCCTTTCAGATGCAAAAGGGAGTGAGGATGGGAAGAAGAACTCTTGAAGGAAGACCCAGATGGGTGCAACATTTGTAATGTAAATACATAAAATAAGTTAATTTTAAAAAAGAAAACAAAAAAGAAATTATTTGTTATTTAATTTTGTGTATTATGGGCATGAGCATGAGCATGCAGGATCTTGTGGCAGCCACTAGAGGGCACGAGATTGCCTGGAATTAGAGTTGGTGGCAGTTGTGAACCACAATGTGCATACTAAGGACTAACCCTAGGACATTTGCAAGAGCATCAAGTGCTCTTAAACATTAAGCCACTTCTCCAGCCTGTTAATAAAGATTTTTAACACATGTGTGTAAATGGTAGAGGTTACTGAGAAAAAAGGTAAAATGTTACTTAGAATGAGCAAGAGATGACAAAAGTATTAGAACTAATCTTTGGAAATATGACCTGGTCTAAGGTGACAATGTCAGCATGTACATTTCCAAAGTGAAGAGAAATTGGATAATATGCAATCCCTTATAGAAAGGAAATTCTCCAAGTGTGCCCTTTGATGTGGAATCAGTTGGACACAAATATTTGAAGGGTCCTAGTGTTTTTATGAAATTAAAGAAGTAATTTTAAATAAAACAACCAAAAGCATCAATATTACTTCTAGTTATTTTTAGCTAATATGATAAAAATAATACCCTTTATATGTGTTCACCCATTTAAATTCAAAATTATTCCCTATTAGTAATTAATACTATGATTCTCATTTTACAGGTGAGAATACTGAGATACTCAGAGGATTAATGTCGTATTTAATATCACATTTCTGTATGGTGGCTAAATGCTAACATCACCTATCACTTGATCATAATTCATAACCATATAACTCCCTCGACACACATCAATAGTTACAGATATCACAAAACACTGCTTATTCACTATTATTAAAATTCTAAATGTTACACCTTCTCCTGTATATAATTAATAATTTGTAAACAGGTCCACAAGTTAACATATATAAAGCCTTTTCATTACTCCTTATACAACACATTTCAATATAATCTGCTTCTTTTGTGATCTAAACTGTTTTATTGAGTGTAGCAGAAAAAGAGGGGAAAAAAAATCCCCACAAGGAATCTCCAAATAGTCTGTGAAACACAATTCATGAAAATCTCTGAAACAAAATGTGTTAATTTGACACTGAGAAAATTTTTTAAAAGTTCTTTCATAAGCAATAATATAGTGATGAAAATATCAAGTATAGTCAAGGAGATTAAAAGGCAGAGAGAGGAGACAACAGATCTCAGGACATCCTTGAGTCAGCGTGGACCTCCACAGGAGCCAGGGTCAGAGCCACAATACATTTGGACAGGTGACCCTGTGAAGGTCAGTGAAAAGCAGGAATAGACAACAACACAGGAAAGCAAAAATGAAAAAAAATGTCTATTTTAGTTGTTTGGTTTTCTGTGTTTAGTTTTGACATCATCTCTGTTTCTCTATAAAGCTTGGTTTATGTGATGGTATTATTCATTTTTAACAACAACAACAAAAAAGTCACTATAAAAAATTTGGACTGCCTGAAAGGAGAATTGAAATCCCAAGGCTGTACTGCTCAGGGAACAGTGACCTCTTCAAAAATCCAATGACTTTCTCAAAGGAGATGAAAAACATGTTTCTGATCACATACTCTCCAAATATTAAGTGTCTTGTCCTAATCCTGTTTCCATCAGCTTAAACTCTTGCAGTGGAAATCATAATTTAGCTAAGCTAGTTACAAACAGAGCATATGGAACCAAGTGACTAATTATCTTAGGAAGTCTGCTTGAATGCTACCTTAGGCTTAATGGATACTAAAAGAGTCCCCACAATGCCACTAATTGACTTTTAATTAATTACATCACTATCTCTTATCTTTCTGGGTTAAAAAGTAATCTCAGGGAAATCATTGTTTCAGAAATATGTTTAATAAGGAAGGGACATTTATTTTTAAAAGCATCAAAGATTTCTTTCTTTCTCCCCCCCCCTTTTTTTGCATTTCCTCTTTTAATCCACTATATGTCTGAACACAGAATACGAAAGAATCAATCCACTTCTGCGGACCAATGTCCTTCCAAAGTTATTGAGACCTAAATGCCAAACCAAAATAGTTCACCACAGACTCAATGAAAATGTTCTGTTCTAAAGGATGTTCTGACTGATAGTAAATTTAATAAAGTTTAAAAATGTCAAGATGTCTTAATTCCGTCTGTATCCTAGGATGTAATGTGTTAAAAATTTAATTTCATAAGACCATTCTTTTCCCAGTTTGGGAGTTTTAGCATTAGAAATCTTACAAAACAATCAAAATAAAGACCGTTTATTCCTCTTACAGGCTGAAACAATTTATCTAAATTATAAATTTATAGAAAGCAATTTTATAATATGAGGTTCAAAGGTTCCCAATCAAACAGCTTCTTTTGATGTCAGACAATCAGGATTCCAAGAATACAAGATAAACAACTGTAATATAAAAATAAAGTTTTGTAAAAAGGAATAAAATAGCAATCTATTCCTTACATGCCATTTGTTTGTATTAGTTAGTTTTCCATTCCTGTGATAATATATCATGACCAAAGGGAAGTTAAGAAAGTGAGGGTTTATGTAGGTGATGGTTTGTGGGAATTTTGGTAATCACATAAGTTTTGTGAACATGAAATAACCAAAAGTTAATCCAAGCATGTAAAGAATATAAAAGGCTTCTGTCAGAATTCACCTGTGCTGCATAGTATGGTTTTTCTGGAACCCAGAGTAAGAGTACATGCTGCTCAAAGCTAACTAAAGATGAGCTTAAACAGCTTAGCTCAGATCTGAGGTTATTGTATACAATGAATCACAGTATTTTTATCATGTGTATACAATTTTCTTCTCTTAAAAGAACAAAATGTCTTAATTATTGACAACCAGGACTTTTCTTACTATGTATCAAGTTAATATATCTTTGGATTATATTATGGTGGAATGTTTTGTTTTTAAAAGTTCTATTTCAGTTGTTCACTTGAGTCTCTTCTTTTCATTGGATATTTTATTTATTTACATTTCAAATGTTTATTCTCTTTCCCAGTTTCCCCTCTGGAAACCTCTTGTCCTATCCCTCCTTCCCCTGCTTCTATGAGGGTGCTCTGCTCCTCCACCTACCCACTCCCACCTTCCCGCCCTGTCATTCCCCTACACTGGAACATTGAGCCTTCACAGGGCCTAGGACCTCTCCTCCAATTGATACCCAACAAGGCCATCCTCTGCTACATATGCAGCTGAAGCCATGGGTCCCTCAACGTGTACTTTTTGGTTTGTGGTTTAGTCCCTGGGAGCTCTGGGGTGTCTGGTTGGTTGATATTGTTGTTTTTATTATGAGGTTGTTGCAAACTCCTTCAGCTCCTTCAGTCCTTTGTCTAACTCCTCCAATGGGAACCTCATACTCAGTCCAATGGTTGACTGTGAGCATCCTCCTCTGTATTGGTCAGGCTCTGACAAAGCCTTTCAGGAGACAGCTATATCAGGCTTCTGGCAGCAAGCACTTCCTGGCATCCACAATAGTGTCTGAGTTTGGTGTCTGTATATGGGATAGATACTCAGGTGGAGCAGTCTCTGGATGACATTTCCTTCAGTCTCTGCTCTAATCTTTGTCTCCATATTTCCTCCCATGACTATTTTGTTTCCTATTCTAAGAAGCACTGAAGCATCCACACTTCGGTCTTCCTTCTTCTTGAGTTTCATGTGGTCTGTGAATTGTATCCTGGGTATTTCGAGTTTGTGAGCTAATATCCACTTATCAGTGAGTGCATACCATGTGTGTTCTTTTGTGATTGGGTTACCTCACTCAGGATGATATTTTCTAGTTCCAACCATTTGCCTAAGAATTTCATGAAGTCATTGTTTTTCATTGCTGTGTGGTACTCCACTGTGTAAATGTACCACATTTTCTATATCCATTCCTCTGTTGAGGAACATCTGGGTTGTTTCCAGCTTCTGGCTATTATAAATAAGGCTGCTGTGAACATAGTGGAGCATATGTTCTTGTTATATGTTGGGGTTTCTTTTGGGTATATCCTCAGGAGTGTTATAGCTGGATCCTCAGGTAATACTATGTCCAATTTTCTGAGGAACCACCAGACTGATTTCCAGAGTGGTTGTACCAGCTTGCAATCCCACCAACAATGGAGGAGTGTTCCTCTTTCTCCATATCCTTGCCAGCATCTGCTGTCACCTGTTTTTGATCTTAGCCATTCTGACTAGTGTGAGGTAGAATCTCAGGGTTGTTTTGATTTGCATTTCCCTGATGACTAAGGATGTTGAACACTGCTTTAGGTGCTTCTCAGCCATTTGAGTTTCTTCAGTTGAGAATTAGCTTTCTACCCCAGTTTTTAATAGGGTTATTTGGTTCTCTGCAGTCTGACTTCTTGAGTTCTTTGTATATATTGAATATTACCCCTCTATCGAATGTAGGAGTCTTATAAAAATTCTTAAATGAATTTTGTCATGGATTAAGACAGAATTTCCAACAATTTCTAATATAGCCCTAACATATGTCTACTCTTTTGTACTATAAGTTATATGAAGCTATATTGTCAATATTAATTATCACAAAATTAAAATGTCTTAGTTAGAGAAAATATTCTGTTGATAAGTTTGCAATGATGAAGACCTGAGTTTTATTCCTCCCACAGGAAAAATGTCTGATAGTCAGTGTGCACCTGCAACCCTAGCACTGGAAAACTGAAGACAGGGGGACCCCTGGAACTCACTGCCTAGCAAGTCCTCAATGGTCAGTGATGTCCAGGCTCAATGAGAGACTATAACTCATACTGCCTGTACATGAGCTGAACAAGAGTAACATGTAGAGGAGAAAGCCCAAGAGACATCAACCCCACACAAAGAACTAAAAGAACTAAAGAATGTTGAGAGTGAAAGAAACAGTCTTCTTCAGGGAAAGGAAAAGCAAGTAGTAACCCAATACCAAATATCCAGTATTATGCAGTATCAGCAAGGGAAACAAACATGGGAGTATTATTATTCATACTGAGAAAGTTATATTTAGTGTTGTCAGCCACCATGTGTGCAGGTAAGTGCTGGTAACTGAACCCTAGTCTTTTGTTAGAGCAAGCTATAAGTGATCTCAGCCATAGAACCATTTTTAAGACCAAATAACCCATTTTATAAATGAAAAATTAAGCAAGTGAAGAGTGCAAGTAGTAAGTCCTTCTTCTGATTGACATGTACCACATTGTGATGGGGCAAAATTATTGTATAACTAAGTCTTAAAGCATATATCATTTAATACTGATAACTGTGGTGGATAGCCCTAGCCTCTTGTTGTCATGGTAACTCCACTCCTGGGAGGGGCTGCGAAGGAGGAGTGAATCTTGTAAACCTTCTGTCCAATCAAATTTGTTAAATAAAGGCTACAGCCAGTGATTGGGCAGTAGAAGAGGGGTGGGAGGAGCCAGAGGCAGGAAAAGGGAGAAGAGGAGGAGAGCCGAGAGGGAGGAGAGAGAAGCGGCGGAGTTGGCAGTTGGTCGAAGTGGAGGGAGAGAAGATGAAGAAGGCCTTGACCTAGGAAACCGCAAGTTGTTAAGAGCTCTCATAGCCGGGGAAATAGTGTAGTTTAATGGTAAATCTGCCCAATCTAGGCATGCAGCATTCATTTGATACTTATTGACTTGTGTCATTATTCTATGGACTCCCTATGGGCAAGAGATTTATCGCAACAGATAACAGTAGTGATGTAGGTAGTAAATTAGGGCTTAAATTTATTTAACAAGTACTTGATCTTGTCTTAACTCTGCCATTTATCTGGTGATGGGGTGATTTATTTTGCTACATGAGTCTTGTTTCCAAAAAAAGAAAGAAAGGAAAGAAGGAAGGAAGGAAGGAAGGAAGGAAGGAAGGAAGGAAGGAAAGAAGGGAGGGAGGGAAAGGAAAGTTAATAATGCCCTCATCATTTTTCACATAAAAATTTCAGGCAATTATACTTTCTTATTTGTTTCATGAATGATAAACTGTAGATAAGCAGAGACCATACCTATGTAATTAAGGATTCTTCTCTGTGTCTAAGATACTGCCTCTGAAGAGCAACCCCTCTGAATATTTGTTTCAAATTTTATTGTTATCACTCCGTATTAGAATACTATCATAATATTTTTCTATATTTATATGCTTTGAATTTTGCTCTCAAAATAACTCGGTTTAATCCTAATAGATAGAAATATTTCCAAGCTTCAGTAATGAATCATAACTGAAAAGGCAAATTGCTGAAATCATGTACTAATACATGATTCATGATGCTCTCTATTGCTTCTACCTAAAGTTTTTATTTATCTGTGCTTCATTTTTAAATGTCACAAAGTTCCTCTGTGATCGCATATTTGACTTACTAAGAATTTATGGGTACATTCAAAATAGTAAAAATGCATGTCATTTGTGATAATGAATCATAAGTCAATGAACTTATTTTTATAGTCATTTCCTCTCAGATTTATTTGGTTGCACATATAAGGTAACTGCTCAAGATTACAGGATGCTTTCTCCCATGCTTTTCCCTTCTCCCTGCCTAAAAAAACTAAAATCTGTTTGTTAGTCTTTTGTCAAATTTAGGTTGTCTATACTGCATAGATTGGAATGAGGAAGAAATCCAGTAGGAAGGCCATTAGCTTTACAATGGAAACATAATTATATTATAGGGAGCAAGCCAGGTTTGGGGCACCCTTTCTTCAAAAATGAAGATAAAATTTCTCTATGGCCATAGGATCACAAGAGCACAGAACACCAAAGGGCGTGGGATAGAAAGCTCCCTATTATAGGAAAGAGACAAATTAAGGCTCTCTGTTGCCAAGGCTCATATTTATCAGAGATACGGTTAATACTTCCTCCTTATCTAGAAGGTTATCAGAATATTTAGAGTTTTTAAGTCCTACTCAGTGTTGTGCTTCTCTATTGAGAGGAAGAGATCATTAAATAACATGGAATAGTTCTAGCAGAGTCCATGCCAGTTTTGCCTCCAGGTTTATTTGTGCTGCTCTGCATGTATGCAGTGCTGTGGAGGCCAGAAGATTGTGTCAGAACTCTAGAACTGGAGTCAACAGACTGTTGTGAGTCTACATGTTGGTGCTGAAAACCCAACCCATTCCCTCTACTTCAGCAGCATGCACTTTTAACCACCAAACCGTTCTCTCCAGCCCCCAGTAATGCTCTACCCACAAAATTTAAGATGAAGAGCATAATACTGAATACACAAAAATATGAGATCTTCAATGATGTGGCTGCTTTTTGGTCATCATGGCTCGTGTTATTCCTCACGTAAACCCCTACTGTTGGTAACCCCATTAAACCCAATCTAGACATTAGTCCTTATTCCCACACATAAGTGTAAAATTAAGTGCTCATTAAAAAACTTCTTTGCAACAGACAGAGAGGATTATGGGAAACCACAACCAATCAAAAAGCAGAGATTCTGGAGTCCAGCTCCAGTAGACATTGAAGATCTCACCACAACACTGAAAAGATGCAACCCTGGGGCTTTCTACACAGTCAGGCAGCTCAACCATCCAAGACTCTCCTCATGACACTCACTGGTTAGACTCTCTTGTCCCAGCAGCTTTGTTGTTGTTGTTGTTGTTGTTGTTGTTGTAATTGTCCTATTTTGTTTTGATTTTGTTGTTGCTATTGTTGTTGTTAACTTGACACAAGCTAGAACTGAGAAGAGAAACCTCTCCTGAGAAAATGCCTCCATCAGATTGTCTATAGACAAATCTCTGGGGCATTTTCTTGATTGTTAAGTGATAAGAGAGGGACCCAAACCGCTGGGGGTTGTGCCATCACTGGGCAGTTGGTCCTGTGTAGCAAGATACTTATTATGTTACACTGTATTCACAGTAGAGTTTGGTGATTAGGCAGTAGAAGAGGAGGTGGAGCTGGGAAAAGAGAATAAGGGGAGGGGAGAAAAAAGGAAGGGGAGGAGAGGAAGTGAGGAAGGGGAAGAAATGACTGGAGAGGAAGTGGTGGAAGACTACCAGAGGAGAGAGAGGTGGAAGGACAATGGAGTAGAAGAACTTGGCCTGAAAAAAATCACAAGTTTGGATCTCATTGATGTTGAATAAAATAGGGTAGTGGTAAATCTGCCCAATTTAGGTGCGCAGTTTATATTCATAATTATTGAGTTATGTTTTATTTGATAGGTCCTATTTGGGTTGAAGATTTACCCCAACAGTCCTGGGTAGTATAAGAAATCCAGCTGAACAAGCCGGGGAGAAGTCATAGCAGTGTTCCTCTATGGCCTCTGTCTCAGTTCCTTCTTTGGGTCCCTGCCCTGAATTCCCTTTATGATAAATTTCAACTGTAACCTGAAAAAAAAAAAAAAAAAAAAAAAAAAAAAAAACCTTTCTTCTTCAAGTTGCTTTCAGTCATGAGGTTTTACTAAAGCAATAGAAAAGTAACTAAGACGAGAATCCTGGAATCTTGAAACTTTCAGTTTTTGCAGACAAATAACATTTGTTTGCTTCCTGCAACTCAAATGTACTGTGTTTTCTATCAAAAAGCTCAATAAGACAAAAATTTTATTAATAGTTGTAATGAAGGTCATAGAAATTCAATGTAATCTATATTGTTGGAAAAGTTATTTCCCCTATGTATCTTCATTGCTGGAGAAGTTGTATTTCAAAGTAAAGAGTAAACTACATCTCTTTTAAGAGTGATGAAGACAAGCAACAGAAATGGATAGACAGCTTAGAGCAGGAACCCAGAGAACGGATTCACAAATTTCCTCAGTTCTCCTGCCAGAAATTTAAAAAGGAATCTCTGGTCTTATTTTCCCTAACTTCTGCATGGAAGTTGTCCATAAGGGTCTAGCTGAGACTCCAGTCCAGACACTGACCCCTTGTGATGAACACCTTGAGAACTGGAAATCTAGATTGTCACGGTGAAATGCTTTTTGTCTATTCCCCTGTCTCAGGCCATCCCCTAAATGACTTGCTGGAAAAAGTTAGTTAGATGTTAGTGGTAGTTAGAATGTAGTCCTGGAGGCCACTGAGAGTGATATCAGGACTCTGCTCAGGTCCATTAAGGAAAAGTTACTTCCTCCTTGTAAAAAGAATGAAATCTACTTGGCCTTGGTAGAAACAGCATTCTGACCTACCCAAAGATCACATGTCATTGTCTCCTTTAAAGTTAATGCAGCTGGAGTTGTCAATTATGAGACCACCCCTCAAAAGCTGCCATACTAAGGGTTGTTGAAGGGAAATTATCTTCTTTTTTCCTACTGCACAAATCATTTATTAATTTCAAATTACCACCTGTATCAGCTTTTAAATTACAGAGTTTTGTTTTTCACTGCTGGACTATTTTCCTCCTCTACAAAGAGAACTTCGAGACCATATGCATCAATCAACAGCAGAGAGGAGCCACTAGTCCAATTTTTGTTAATAAAGAAGAAAGTAGGAAAAAAAGGTTGTACCATGTGCTTGGAATCACAAAGTTGGTATCAGTGTAGCCTAGATCCTGCACCTTCCAATAAAGCTGTTAACAGTCTAGTTAATGACTTCTTAATGAGATAATCTATTCACCCTTTCTGGAATAAGCGCCCAGCCCCATTTGTGCTGCTATACAGCTCTGTCACGTCGTCTGCTTTTCTGAGTCCTATGCCAGAAAAGAATAACTGTTCTTGGTCATCTTCTTGCCCTTCAGATTCCAGCCAAAGCCTAAGCATATTTATTGTAATACTTTGGGCTTTCTCACTCTGTATCTGAAGCTGTCCTCTTTTTCCCAAGTAGGTAATTGTTCTCCTCAATTGTTCAGTGTGACTGCCTAACACACAGGTCATGGTGCTCTCTCTTCCCCTTCTACACAACTCTCCTGCCAGCTTGTCTTTCCTGTTACTTTAAACTGGCAAAATTGTCCTTGAGATTCCTAATTAGTACATTTTTTAAAAACAAATTTTTTTGTGAACAAGGGTAAGAACACAAAGAGGGACTCCCTACTTCTCTGGTTAAAGGAATACTAATTATCTCCTTATGAGAACTCTTGAGATATTAGTATTAGTTATTTAATGTAACTATTAAATACAGAAAAATACAATACTACAGGTGATCAAGGCTGTTTTTCTTTTTTGGCTTTCTGACTTTCACATGGCATAATCATCCATTTTGAGCATAATGCCCTTAAGGTTGGAATGTATACTACATTATATTAAAGATTTCACTTAACAAGTCTTTGAAATGGATTTTATTCAAACACATATAATTGTGTATTTCCTCTATGTAGATGCATTTATATTAAAATTAATGGAATTGTCTTTCTTGAATAAAACTCACTTATTAAGTTCTATTATACTGGATTGTGTTGGAAAATATTTTTATGCATTTTCCTATCAGTATTGCTATAGAGACTGAACTGTAATCTCTTGAATTATTATTGTCAGTCTGTTTTACAAATATTTCTTACATAAAAATATGTAGAGGATTGTCTGCCATCTTTTTCTTTACTTTATCAACATTTACTTTACCTCTTCTTTTTTTTGCTATCAGCTTTTAAAGGTTTCACAGAAATATTTGGAAAAGCATTCTGAGAAAGCTAATTTTAGAAAACAGAAACAATTGAGTACCTGATAGTTTTGTTTACACTTTAAATTTTCAGTGGCTTACATCTTATGCTTTATCTATGTCAAATTTAATCTTTAATGCAACAGAAATAATTTCATTCTCTATACATTCTCTTGTGTCATGTCATTCATATAAACACTCATACACACTTCCCATAACCTGCACAGCACCCTTCGAGCTCCACAGATGTGTGCTGTGAACTCTTGTTTTCCAAAAGCCACACCCACAGTATGTAGAATAGTATTTTCAATCTCATTGCAAATATATCCTCTGTGAAAGGCCAGAGTGCAAAGCACTCATCAGATTCTCTTTGGGACTTGTGACAAAAAAATTATGCATTTCAGACTTTGATGTATGTTTACCCTTTGCCCGAGAGGGCTGAGCTGTAAAAGAAAGACCCCTCTGAAGTAATGTTCTTCTCAGCTATTCTCTACTGAGCATCTAGGGTTTCATCACTCTACCCATCTTTTTAATTTATTTATTTTTATTGGATATTTTCTTTATTTACATTTAAAATAATATCCCCTTTCCCAATCTCCCCCCAAAAAAAACTCCCTCTCCCCCTGCTTCTATGAGGGTGTCCCCTCCCCCACAACCCTCTCCTGCCTCCTAGCCCTGGCATTCCCCTACACTGGGACATCAAGCCTTCACAGGACCAATGACCTCTCCTCCCATTGATGCTTTACAAGGCCATCCTCTACTACATATGTGGCTGGAGCCATGGGTGCCTCCATGTGTACTCCTTGGTTGGTAGTTTAGTCCTTGGGAGTTCTGGAGGTCTGGTTGGTTTTTCCTATGGGGTTGCAAACCCCTTCAGTTGTTTCAGTCCTTTCTCTAACTCCTCCATTGGTGACCCCGTGCTCAGTCCAATGTTTGTCTGCAAGCACTTGCCTCTGTATTTGTCAGGCTCTGGCAGAGGCCCTCAGGAGACAGATATATCAGGCTCCTGTCAGCATGCACTTCTTGGCATCCACAATAGTGTCTGAGTTTGGTGACCATATGTGGCATGGATCCCCAGGTGGGGCAGTCTCTGGATGGTCTTTTCTTCAGTCTCTGCTCCATACTTCGTCTCCATATTTGCTCCTGTGAGTATTTTGTTCCCCTTTCTAAGAAGAACCAAAGCACCCACACTTTGGTCTTCCTTCTTCTAGAGCTTCATGTGGTCTAGAAATGTTGATTTATATTAGTTTTGTATATCATCATATTAGTCATTTGTATTGCAGTGTTGACTCATTTCCTGAGCCAAACAACATAAGGGAATGAAGAATTAATTTGGCTCCCAGTTTCTGAGTAAACATTTCAGTGGTAGGACTATGTGACTAAAGGGATCCCTTGTCTCATGGTAGATAGAAAACAAAGAACAAAGGAAGAAATGTAGATCACATAAAGATACATGGCTATGTCTCCTAGGAACTACTCTTTCCAACTATGTTCTACCTCCTAAATTTCTAGGATCTTCCATCTGTAAGCAAGTCATTAGCAAGTAAGTCTATAGGACCAACGGTGTTCAGAAAGAAATAGAAAGGGTGAGTTTATTCAGCAGTAAGTCTCAGAGGCTGTAACATTTTAGGCCTAGGTTAGCAGACAGAGAGGGTGGAAGATTACAGAAGCTTCTGAAACGCCCCTGTGAGGAGAGAACCTCAAACCTCGGGAATCTAGGGCCACCTAATAACTCACAAGACACCGATCTTGATGCAAACAGCAAAAGATTCAGGTTTATTTCAGGATCAATGCATTGAGGCCAAGACCCGTAACCCACGAAGGGGCAAAGGAGTCTCAACCCAGAGCTTGGGGAGTGTAGGGTATTTAAAGGAAAAAACCATGACCAGGAGGAGTGAATGAGGGGTAAGTAGAAAGTACCGGTGGAAAGTCCCGAAGAAAGTACCAGCACATTAGGTGTGACAGGGTTCAAGAAACGGTCATGGGGAAACATCTTGTACTAGCTTTTCTCAAAAGAGTTTAATCTAACTTTACCATCTACCTTGTGGTCAAGCAAGTTCCTGAAACACAGAGCTCACAACAAGCTGACCTGCACTTACACTCTTTGGCTCTTGTCTGTTAGAATGCTAGTGGTAAAAAAAAATTAACTCTTTCACTTCCAGGTCTAAACAGACAAACACTCTGGGTTCAGCCAAGGCAATTTATTTGCACAGCTTGGGTATAGCTCTCATATCATCCCTTCATCTGGCAAATAAAAAAAACTACTTTTACACCATTTCCATTTCCCCCTCCCCATCTATCTTCTCTCCCTTGTGCTTGAAGATCAAAGGTTAAGGTCTCAGCTCCGGCTCCAGCACCATGCCTCCCTGCCTACAAGCTTTCTGACATGATATACATAGACTCACTCTCTGAAACTATAAGCAAACCCTCAATAAAATTCTCTATTTTAAGTTGCATTGGTAATGATGTTTTGTCATACAAATAGAAAAGAAACTTAAGACACTTTGTCTCAAAAAACAGATTTTACTTTAAATTTTTAGAAAATACCCCTAAAATCAAGATATGTAGCAGCCCAAGGAGACCAGCTTACTGTGCAGGAACACCAACAAGCTTCAGTAGTATAACACCTACTTGCCTGATGTATTCCTTTTTTTTTTTTTTTTTAAAGATGAAACATTTCTTTTTCTGTTCCTGGTTATATCCTCACATCTGAAAGACTTGCATATTTCAATACACGAATGCACTGTGAGACTCACGTTTTTTTTATTGGATATTTTATTTACATTTCAGATGTTATCCCCTTACCTCATTTCACTCCCACTCAGGAACTCCCAATCCCATCCCCCCTCCTCCTGCTTCTATGAGGATGTGCCTGCACCCACCCACCCACTCCCACCTCCCCACCCTTGAATTCCCCCACACCTGGCGTCCAGCCTTCATAAGACAAAGGATCTAATCTCCCACCTATGCCCAACAAGGCCATCTTCTCCTAGATACACAGATGGAGCCATGGGTCCCTTCATATGTGCTCCCAGGCTAGGAGCTCTGGTTGGTTGGCATTGTTGCTCTCCTAATGGAGCCACAAACTCTTTTGGCTCCTTCAGCTTCTTCTCTCTAACTCCTCCATTGGGAACCCCTTGATCAGTTCAATGGTTAGCTGTGAGCATCTGCCTCTGAATATGTCAGACTCTGGCAGACCTCTAAGGAGACAGCTATATCAGGCTCCTGTCAGCATGCACTTCCTGACATTCACATCAGCGTCTACCTTTGGTGACTGCATATGGGATGGATTCCCAGGTGAAATGGTCTCCAGATGGCCCCTCCTTCAGTTTCTGTTCCACACTTTGTCTCCATATTTGCTCCCTTGAGTATTTTGTTACTCTTTCTAAGAAGGACAGAAGCACCCACAATTGATCTTCCTTCTTCATAAACTTCATGTGGTCTGTGAGTTGAATCTTGGGTATTGTGAGCTTCTGGGCATATGTGTTCTTTTGTGATTGAGTTATCTCACTCAGGGTGATATTTTTTAGTTCCATCCATTTACCTAAGAATTTCTCAAATTCATTGTTTTTAATAGCTGAGTAGTACTCCATTGTGTAAATTTACCACATTTTCTGTATCCATTCCTCTGTTGAAGAACATCTGGGTTCTTTCCAGTTTCTGGCTATTATAAATAAGGATTCTATGAACATAATAGAGCATATGTCCTTGTTTTATGTTGAAGCATCTTCTGGGTATATGTCCAGGAGTGGTATACCTGGGTCCTAAGGTAATGCTATGTCCAATTTTCTGAGAAACCACCAGACTGATTTCCAGAGTGGTTGCATCATCTTGCAATCCCACCAACAATGGAGGAGTGTTCCTCTTTCTCCACATCCTCACCAGCATCTACTATCACATGAGTTTTTTATCTTAGCCATTCTGAATGGTATGAGGTAGAATCTCAGGGTTATTTTGATTTGCATTTCTCTGATGACTAAGGATGATGAACATTTCTTTAGGTGCTTCTCTGCCATTCGAGTTTCCTCAGTTGAGAATTTTTTGTTTAGCTCTGTACCCAATTTTTTAATAGGGTTATTTGGTTGGCTAATTTGTTGAGTTCTTTGTATATATTGGATATTAGCCCTCTATCAAATGTGGGATTGGTAATGATCTTTTCCCAATCTGTTGGTTGCTGTTTTGTCCTATTGACAACATCCTTTGCTTTACTGAAGCTTTGCAGTTTTATGAGGTACCATTTGTCAATTCTTGATCTTATCGCACAAGCCATTGGTGTTCTGCTCAGGAACTTTTCCCCTGTGCCTAAGTATTCCAGGCTGTCCCCCACTTTCTCTTCTATTATTTTGAGTATATCTGGTTTTATGTGGAGGTCCTTTATCCACTTGTACTTGAGCTTTGTACAAGAAGATAGGAATGGATTCATTTGCATTCTTCTACATGTTGTCCTCCAGTTGAACCAGCACCATTTGTTGAAAATCCTGTCCTTTTTCCACTGGACAGTTTTAGCTCCTTTGTCAAAGATCAAGTGACCATAGGTGTGTGGGTTCATTTTTGAGTCTTCAATTCTATTCCATTGATCTTCCTGCCTGTCTCTGGACCAATACCATGCAGTTTTTATCACTATGCTCTGTAGTACAGCTTGAGGCCAGGGATGGTGATTCCCCCAGAAATTCTATTATTGTTGAGAATAGTTTTTGCTATACTGGGTTTTTTTTGTTATTCCAAATGAATTTGAGAATTACTCTTTCTAACTCTATGAAGAATTGAGTTAGGATTTTAATGAGGATTGCACTGAATCTGTAGATTGCTTTTGGCAAGATGATCATTTTTACTATATTAATTCTGCCAATCCATGAGCATAAAAGATTTTTCCATCTTCTGAAATATTCTTTGATTTTTTCTTCAGAGATTTGAAGTTCTTGTCATACATATCTTTCACTTGCTTAGTTAGATTCACACCAAGGTATTTTATATTATTTGTGACTATTGTGAAGGGTGTCATTTCCGTAATTTCTTTCACAGCCTGTTTATCCTTTGAGTATAGGAAGGCTACTGAATTGTTTGAGTTGATTTTATATCCAGCCACTTTGCTGAAGTTCTTGATCGGGTTTAGGAGTTCTCTGGTGGAAGTTATAGGGTCACTTAATTATACTATCATATCATCTGCAAATAGTGAAATTTTTACTTCTTCCTTTCCCATTTGTATCCCTTTGACCTCTTTTTGTTGTCTAATTGCTCTGGCTAGGACTTCTAGTACTATATTGAATAGGTAGGGAGAGAATGGGAAGCCTTGTCTAGTCCTTGATTTTAGTGGGATTGCTTCAAGTTTCTCTCCATTTAGTTTGATGTTGGCTACTGGTTTGCTGTATATTGCTTTTACTATGTTTAGGTATGGGCATTGAATTCCTGATCTTTCCAAGACTTTTAACATGAAGGGATGTTGAATTTTGTCAAATGCTTTCTCAGCATCTAGTGAGATGATCACGTGGTTTTCTCCTTTGAGTTTGTTTATATAATGGATTACATTGATGGATATTGAACTATCCCTGCATTCCTGGGATAAAGCCTACTTGATCATGATGGATGATTGTTTTGATGTGTTCTTGGATTCGATTTGAGAGAATTTTTTGAGTATCTTTGCATCGATATTCATAAGGGAGGTTGGTCTGAAGTTCTTTTTCTTTGTTTATGAGGTTTAGGTATGAGTGTAATTGTGGCTTCATATAATGAATTATGTAGTGTTCCTTCTGTTTCTATTTTGTGGAATAGTTTGAAGAGAATTGGTATTATTACTTCCTTGAATGTCTATTTAATTCTGCACTAAAACCATCTGGTCCTGGGCTTTTTTTTTGGGGGGGGGGGAGACTTTTAATGACTGCTGCTATTTCTTTACGGGTTTGAGGACTGTTTAGATGGTTTATCTGCTTCTGATTTAACTTTGATACTTGGTATCTGTCTAAAAAAATTGTCCATTTAATCCATATTTTCCAATTTTGTTTAGTATAAGCTTTTATAGGATCTGATGATTTTTTTTAATTTCCTCAGTTTCTGTTGTTGTGTCTCCCTTTTCAGTTCTAATTTTATTAATTTGGATAGTGTCTCTGTGCTGTCTGGTTAGTCATGCTAAGGGTTTATCTGTCTCTGTGCCCTCTGGTTATTCTGGCTAAGTGTTTTTCTATCTTGTTGATTTTCTCAAAGAACCAGCCCCTGGTTTTGTTAATATTTTGTTTAGTTCTTTCTGTTTCTACTTGGTTGATTTCAGCCCTGAGTTTGATTATTTCCTGCAGTCTACTCTTCTTAGGTGTACTTGCTTCTTTTTGTTCTAAAGCTTTCAGGTGTGCTGTCAAGTTGCTAGTGTATGCTCTCTCCAGTTTCTTTTTGTAGGCACTTAGAGCTATGAGTTTTCCTCTTAGCACTGCTTTCATTGTGTCTGATAAGTTTTGGTATGGCGAGCCCTCATTTTCTTTTTTTAATTTGTTTTGTTTTGTTTTGTTTTGTTTTTGTTTTTGTTTATTCATTTGTTTTTCGAGACAGGGTTTTTCTGTGTAGTCCTGGCTGTCCTGGAACTCACTCTGTAGACCAGGCTGGCATCGAACTCAGAAATCTGCCTACCTCTGCCTCACAAGTGCTGGGATTAAAGGCGTGCACCACCACTGCCCGACCTTCATTTTCATTAAATTCTAAAAAGTCTTTAATTTCTTTTTTTATTTCTTCCTTGACCAAGTTATCATTGAGTAGAGCATTGTTCAGTTTACATGTGTATGTGGGCTTTCCATTGTTTTTCTTATTATTGAAAACCAGCCTTATTCCATGGTGATCTGATAGAATGCAAGCAATTATTTCAGTCTTTTTGTATCTGTTGAGGCCTGTTTTGTGACCAATTTTATGGTCTATTTTGGAGAAGGTACCATGAGGTGCTGAGAAAAAGGTATATTCTTTTGTTTTAGGATGAAATGTTCTATAGATACTGGTTATATCCATTTGGTTCATTACTTCCATTAATTCCAATGTGTCTCTGTTTAGTTTCTGTTTCCCTGATCTGTCCATTGCCTAAAGTGGAGTGATGAAATCCCCCACTATTATTGTGTGATGTACAATGTATGCTTTGAGCTTTAGTAAAGTTTCTTTTATAAATGTGGGTGCCCTTGCATTTGGAGCATAAATATTCAAAATTGAGAGTTCATCTTGGTAGATTTTTTCTTTGATGAGTATGAAGTCCTTCCTTATCTTTTTTGATAACTTTTGGTTGAAAGTCAATTTTATTCAAAATTAACATGGCTATTCCAGCTTCTTTCTTGGGACCATTTGCTTGGAATGTTGTTTTCCAGAACTTTACTCTGAGGTAGTGTCTGTCTTTGCCACTGAGGTATGTTTCCTTTATGCAGCAAAATTCTGGGTCCTATTTACATATCTGGTCTGTTAGTCTACATCTTTTTATTGGGAAATTGAGTCCATTGATGTTAAGAGATATTAAGAAAAAGTTATTGTTTCTTCCTGTTATTTTAGTTATTAGAGGTGTAATTGTGTTTGTGTAGCTATCTTCTTTTGGGTTTGTTGGAAGATTACTTTCTTGCTTTTTCTAGGTTGTAGTTTCTCTTCTTCTGTTAGAGTTTTCCATCTATTATCCTTTGTAGGGCTGGATTTGTAAATTTGGTTTTCTCATTAAATATCTTGGTTTCTCCATCTATAGTGATCGAGAGTTTTGCTGGGTATAGTAGACTAGGCTGGCATTTGTGTTCTCTTAGGGTCTGTATGACCTCTTTCCGGCATCTTCTATCTTTTATAGTATCTTGTGAGAATCCTGGTGTAATTCTTATAGGTCTGCCTTTATATGTTACTTGACCTTTTCCCCTTACTGATATATATATATATATATATATATATATATATATATATATATATATATATTTGATGTTTTGATTATTGTGTGACAGGAGGAATCTCTTTTCTGATCTAATCTATTTGGAGATCTGTAGGCTTTTTGTATGTTCATGGGCATCTCTTTCTTTAGGTTAGAGAAGTTTTCCTCTATAATTTTGTTGATAATATTTACTGGCTCTTTAAGTTGGGAATCTTCTCTCTCATCTATACCTATTATCCTGAGGTTTGGCCTTCTCATTGTGTCCTGTATTTCCTGGATGTTTTGGTTTAAGAGCTTTTTGCATTTTGTATTTTCTTTGACAGTTGTGTCAATATTTTCCATGGTATCTTCTGCACATGGGATTCTCTCTTCTATCTCTCGTATTCTGTTTGTGATGCTTGCATCTATGACTCCTGATTTCTTTCCTAGGTTTTCTATCTCCAGGGTGACTCCCTTTGAGATTTCTTCACTGTTTCTACTTCCATGTTTAGATCCTAGATGGTTTTGTTTAATTTCTTTACCTGTTTGGTTCTGTTTTCTTGCAATTCTTTAAGGGATTTTTGAGTTTCCTCTTTAAGGGCTTCTACCTGTTTATGTGTGTTCTCCTGTATTTCTTTAAGGGAGTTGTTTATGTCCTTTTTTAAAGTCCTCTATCATCCTCATGAGAAGTGATTTTAAATCTGAATCCTGCTTTTCTGGTTTGATGGGGTGTCTACAACTTGCTATGGTAGGAGAACTGGGTTCTGATGATTCCATGTAACTCTGGATTCTCTTTCTTATATTCTTGTGTTTGTCTTTTGCCATCTGGTTAACTCTAGTGCTACCTGCACTCACTGTCTCTGACTGAAGACTTTCTTTTCTTTTTTTTGTTGTTTGTTTGTTTTGTTATGTTTTATTTATTTTTTATTGGACATTTTATTTACATTTCAGATGCCATCCTCTTTCCCCATTTCCCCTCCCTAGAAAACCCCTATCCCATGCCCCCTTCTCCTTTTTGCTTTAATACAAGTTTTTTTTTAATGTTAATCAAAGGCTTTATAAGTTTGGTAATGCTCAATATCAATCAGAAATGTAACCCAATACCCAACCTAGCTCCTCTTATCACCTAGCTCCTCTTCTCCTTCTCCTCCTCTTCTCTTTACTCCTCTTCTTCCTCTCCTTACTCCTCCCACCTTAGCTCCTCCTACATATCACCCTTCCTGTTAAAATAAAACCTTTCTCTCAAAATATAATTAGAGCATAACTATACCAATTTGTGTCAGTAAGGTGCAAGACCTAATAGACCTAATAACCAGTCCATCATTTTGTTGACTAACCAGAACCTCTGTCATCTCTCCTAACTAAAAGACATAGTTCTGAACCTGGCTTTTTTCTTGGCTTTAGAATGAATGTCAACTGAAAACCATCCTCTCAAATCTTTTCTCTCAAAGTACATAGCCAGGATTGGCTATGAGACTATAAGTTTTTGACCCTGTCAGAAATCCAGAATGATTGAGTTATCTGAAACTATGGAAAGCACAAAACATAGCTTCTAAAACTTAGCCAATTTATAGAGACTGCTGAACACCTGGACAATCTCTATACTACAGAACTTTGGAGCATCCGATCTTCAGCCTTCTGGCTCATCTGACAGACCTAGTGATGCAGAATTATTAAGGGCTGATTACTCTGTCTTGGCAGATATAATCAGTCAACTATTCCACAAGTGTGTCCTTTTCTGGACAGTAATTTGTCTGTAGATGGAAAGAGGCAATTCTTGCCTAGTGGCTGTCTCACCACAACTGGAGTAACTCCAAAGATGCTCAATTTCTTCTTAGAATCCAAGACAGGAAGCTGTCAGGAGCAGACAGGTCTCTAATTAATGCAGAAATGTTTGTAACATCAATTCTGTGGACTTCTGATGTTTTGAAAACCAACTATCCATGTAAGGTAATCTGGACTGTTGTCTGTTAACTCCTCTCAGCTATTTCTAAAGAAAATGTAGAAAACACCCTAATAATAAATTCAAAGCCATAAATTTGCTACAGGCCCTTAACTCAAAGGCTAACCATCTCAAATCAGTTAAAAAGGTTAAAAAAGGACTGGGTCTAAGCCTTTCCTAAATGTGTTATACAGGCACAATGCCTATGAGAATAACAATATTCATCTCACTTTTATATCAATAAGAAGCTCATACCAGTGAAAACCTTAAATTTGAAATCAAAGTAAATTTTGTACCATTTAAATTATAACTTCATCTTAATAACAATTATACATATTTCTACCAATAGGTTATGGCTATGCAATAAATCCTAGCTAATCCTCCCTGTTCCAACAAAACCTCTACTTTTCCCTAGAAAAACAGCCCAATATTAACCACCTCAGTCCCCAAGCCCAGGGAATAGGGGCACCGACTCTTCATTAACTTCCTCAAGCTGATTACAGGCGTTGAGATATTAGAAGAAGGGCAGGGAGAAGGGTAAATTGATAAGCCTCTGACATTATGTCTTCACTGCATCCAGCTGGAATTCTAGGACATCAGAGGTTCGAGCAGGTCTGCTCAGCTTGCTTGATGAGTATCTACTCATCAC
Source organism: Arvicanthis niloticus (assembly GCF_011762505.2). Lineage (NCBI taxonomy): Eukaryota > Metazoa > Chordata > Mammalia > Rodentia > Muridae > Arvicanthis > Arvicanthis niloticus. Next base: position 111,340,112 of record NC_047661.1, read on the forward strand.
CAAGATCATCATCAGAATACACCAAGGCTGTGTATTCTGCAATGTACAATTCTCAAAACAAATTTTGGTATCAAGATAATTTTTTGTTTGAATTTTGGAATCTAGTCTTCTGGCAGCCTGCCTCTGTCATAAAGACAGTCTTTTCAGTTATCTTGCTTGTGTCTGAACTCCTCAGAGACCAGATGTCTTTGTAATCCTGTGATCCTGAGCTCCTGGGTGGAAGAGCTCCTGGGACTCAGGCTTCCTCTGGGATCCTGAAATCCTGCTTCTCTGAGTGCAGTGGTTCCTCAACTGCTCAGAGTGCAGTGGTTCCACCACTGCTCTAAGATGGTTCAGGATATGGTGTCTTCACAGGAGCAGACCTGCTAGGTGTCTGTGCCAGCCAAAAGGACCAAGTGAGGGGTTGAAGAGACTGGTATCTGGAGGGGCAGAGTTTGAGTGGGTGATGGGTCCAGAGTGCCCCAGGCTCCCAGTTGCAGTTCTGGGGCATAGGGTTGTGGGGGAGGTTTCTTACCAGCTGTTCTAGGAAGGTTCAGAATAAGGCATCTTCACAGAGCAGACCAGCCAGGTGTCTGCCCCAGCCAAAAAAGCAAGCCTAATGTTGAACCGAGACAGTTGGACAAAACTGATTCTCACATGATTATCCTTCTTGTTCTGACTATTCTGAAAACAACAAGAGCTTGTTGTTGTCCTAACAATCAGAAAAAAATCTAGCATTTAGAAAATTACCATTGCCAAAATGTGGTGATTGTTTAAACTATATTTGATGCTTATAAATAGAACCCATTATTTTAATAGCTCCATGTTAATTAAATTGAATGACAAAGTTTCTAACATAGCAAACAGTTTCCAATAAAGTGGTAACTGGGGTTTCATTAAGTTTGTAGGTTGTTTGGCTTGCACTTATTATAACATGATGCTACCCCGTCATTTTCTTGACTCACAGCTATCAGTAGAGCAATATTGTCATTCCATAGGCCTGGAACAAATTGTTCAATTCATGATTCAGAATCTTTGGGCAACCCTGAGTACCTTTTCTTTCCATAGCTTTTTTTAATGATGGTAGTTACCACTTGTGCCATTGGTCTAAGGCTATAATACAAAAGAATAATTATCTCCTCCTTTTTAAGATTAATTTATTTCTATTTGTTCATGTGTGCGTGCATGTGTGAGGATATAAGTACCAAATATGTGGAGTGTTCATGGAGGCTACAGTGTGTCAGATCCTCTGGCACAGGAGTTACAGGAGGTTGTTAGTCACCTGATATGGATGCTGAAAACTGAATCTGGGTCTTGAGTAAGATCAATATGTATTCGTAACTTCTGAGCTGTCCCTCAAGGCCTCGCCTCTTCTTTATAGCAAAATACATTTTTAAAATATTTGAATTTGTTGATGTAATGGATTTTCTCAGGAACAAGTAAAATCATGAATGATAAGAACAAGAAGAGAGAGGAATTAACAAATTTAAGTGGAGAATGAAAAACACTTAGGTCTAGGAAGATGGCTCAGTGGCTAAAACACTGGATGTGCAAGCGTGGAGATCTGAGTTCAACACTGAAGATTCCACTCAAAGTCAATTTTGTGCACCTGGACTGCTATATCAAAGTGAGATAAAGAGACAGAAGAATCTCTAACAGCTTGTGAGCCCACTAGCAGAAGAAGCTGCAGCTGACAACAAATTGACCCTGTCTCGAGTAGCTTGAAAATGAGAACTGATACTCATGGACCGTGGAATGTGTGTGTTCATATTCACATACACAAATGTGTCTGTACACTTACATGTGTGCTCGCATGCACACACACGCGCAAGCACACATATGATAATTCAGAGAGTGCTGAAGAAATACAGGCATATTAAGCAGAGGCAACAGAAAGTGATGAAGGCAGTAATCTACTTTAACTCCCCTAAGGGGAGAACACGGGAATAATTTTTAAAATTGAATGATATTATTTTTTTCAAGCAAGAAAACTTTTGTACATACAAGGATCTCAGTCATTTCTGTATCTTAACTTCATTTTTGGAAACAAAATAGAAATACGAGCCCTCTTGTCAGCTGTAACAACACAAAAACAGAATAGCCAATTTTGAATCTGCTGTGTAAGTAATTGTTTTGCTGAAATGATAGCATTTGGGATCTTCACATACAACATCTGTGACAAGTATTGAGACATTATTAGTATCTTTGCATTTATGTGTGCTGACAAATTTTTTTGAAAACATCTCTTGCCTTTGAAAAGAATGAAGTTTTCATAGACCTTGCAGTTAATAATATGTCTTCAGATCATTGAAGACTGTATGTATAACCTGCAGTCTTAAGTTATGCATTTTCCCATGCCTTAACTATAATCTCATAATTGTGTGTGTGTGTGTGTGTGTGTGTGTGTGTGTGTGTGTGTGTGTTGTTGTGGTAATCATTTTCTGAAAGCAACAGGTTGAAAGATGCTTCAAACAAAACAAATATCCACAATAAATGTTGGAAGCAATATATGGATGCAAGTTGATAACATCTGTATGAGGTTTTGAGCTGCTATGGGCCAGTTTTGGCAAGGTACATTCTTCTCCCATAAAACATGAGATTTCTGTAAAAAAATTAAATCTATTTCTTCCACAGACAATGGTCATGCTTTCTGTGCTACTCAGTAAACATAGAGCAAAGCTCTTCGTTAGGCACAGGCATAGACACAAACAGACAGAGGCACAAAACACAGGAAAAGGGGACAAACAGATCAGACACAAAGCAGTCAGACTACAGACATGAAAGAAAAAACAGAATATATACATATATGTTTGTACATATGTATATATGTATATATGAGCATTCAAATGAAACTCTTCCAAATAATTATAGATATGCATATATTATATGTAATTATAATTATATATAATAAGTATTTACTATATGATTATATTTGTACATATATACACATATATATGTATATGTGTGAGCACACAGGCAACTACAGACCGAAATACATAGGAAGAAGAGTAGAGAATTCATATTTGAGCTTGCTCTTGGTCAAACTAATCCACAAAGTAGTTTTATCTCCATCCCTTAATGCGACATCAATGAATTTTGGTGCTGACTCCTAGGTCTCTTTGATGCCTTAATTAACTCATTTACATATTTTCAAATGTTTTAAATAGCATAGGTAGAGCCCTTTAGTAAATATAAGGCAGTTTATCACTCTTTCAAAATAGTGCGTAATTGATTTTGTTAGACACAAGCATCATATACACATACAATTATTATACATAATTATTATATATAATTATATACATATATAATCATTTGGAAGACTTTCACTTGAATGCTCATATATATGTGTGTGTTTGTGGGTATGTATAAAGATAGAAACACACACATATATACATATATATATATATTTAATGTTTTTCTTCTGAGTTACCTATTAGAACATTGAATTGATGCTATTTATAATTAATGTATTACATTAATAATAATTCTTCAAATCACTGCATATAGAATAATAATTTCTTATAATTTACAAAAAAATTTGCTATTTATAACAAGTATGTTAGGATTTTAAAAAACCGGATATGGTGATGCACATTTTTAATCCCAACACGCCGAAGGCAGAAACAGGTGAATCTCTGTGAATTCTAGGCCAGTACATTATATATGATGAGGAATTGTTTCAAAAACAGGAAAGAAGGAATTAAATAAAAAATTAATAAACAGTTTCACATAACAGAAACAAATATCAAAGTGTTTTGAATTTCCTGGCATGACCTGACTTCATACCTAGTGGAAAAAAGGAAGTATAATGCTGTACAAAGCAGCCACTATAATATATTGAAGCATGAAGTAATATTTATAATTGTAAAAATAATCCACATATATAACCTCTCAAAATGTATATTTTGGCACTTTAGTTGAATATGCTGTAAATGTTACCAGAATTAATTGCATTGGTACTGTGACTGACTATATATCTGGTACTGCTATCTCCTGACTTCAAACAGTTTCCTCTCGTATGGATTCTGTGTCTAAGTTCCACTAACTCCATGCTGTGAATAAACTCTATGTTTGCTCTGCAGTTAAGTCAACCTCATATCTATTTGCAGGCCAAAGGTTTGAATGCATGGCAAGTGAAACATGCTCTCATACCCAATACACATTAGCTCATCCACTTAAAAAAAATTAATCACCAGGCAGTAGTAGCACATACCTTCAATCCAAGCACTTGGGAGGCAGAGACAGCTGGATCTGCAGAGACAGCTGGAGTTTAAGGAGACAGTCTTATCTGCGGAGTGAATTCCATGATAGCCAAGGCTACACAGAGAAACCTTGTCTTGAAGAAACCAAAAAAAAAAAAAAAAAGAAAAAAAAAAAGAAAAAGAAAAGAAAGAAAGAAAGAAAAAAAGAAGAAGAAAGAAAAAAGTTAATCATTAATCTATACTATTCAAATAGTTTTATACTTAGTTAGGCAAAATCATTCATAGGACCACAATAAAGTTGACATACTTTTTGTACTAAAAACTTAAATTTGAGTTTTAATAAATGAGTATTCCTTATGAAAATATTTTCTTGCTCCAACATATTGTCTACCCATAGGGTAAACTTCCAATCACTATGAATGAGCTTGTAGATGGAAATAATCTTTGAACAACCACAGCAAAAGTCTTCCCAAGAAGTCTTTCACTTACATTAAAGTGTAAGCAGAAGAATTGATGCCTCGCAGTTGGATGGCCTGTATTTATTTTGGTGATAAACATCATTAGTTGTGAACCAAAGTCATATTATAACCTCTTATTTATCTTGTTCCCAAAATGTAAGTATGCACTCTTCAATACTATCTAATGCTTACATCTCAGGTGTGGTAGCGTTATAAAAAGACAACGCACATACATGCAGTTTAGAATGAGACTGGTGTATAAAAAATTCTCCATAAATTTTAAGAGCTGTAATAATTCTTATTTGTCCTAGTTACTCTTCTATTGTTGTGAAGAGATACCATGACCACGGCAACTTATTAAGAAAACTAATTCAACTGGGGTGCTTGCTTACAGTTCCAGAGGATTAGTTTATAACTATCATAGTGGGGAGTGTGGCAGCAGACAGGCAGGCAAGGTGCTGAAGCAGTAGTTGAGAGCTTACATCTTTTCTGAAAGTTGGAGGCAGAGAGCCAGAGACAGGACCTGGCTTGAGCTTTTGTAACCTCAAAATCTGCCCCCAGTGGTACATCTACTCCAACAAGATCATGATTTTGATCCTTCCCAAAACAGTTCCATCAAATAGGGCCAAGAATTCAATTATATGGTCCTATGGGCGTCTATGATGGTTTGAATAGGAATGACCTCCATGGATTCATGTACTTGAATGCTTAGTCCACAGAGTGGTACTATTAGGAGGAATGACCTTGTTGAAGTAGGCGTGGCTTTGTTGAAGGAAGTATGCCACTGTGGAAGTGGGCTTTGAGGTCTTACATCTTCAAGCTATGCCCATTGTAGCACACAGTCTTCCTCTTGCTGCCTTCAGATAAAGATGTAGAAATCTCAGCTCCTTCTCAAGCACCATGTGTGCCTGCACACTACCATGCTTCCTGTCATGATGATAATGAACTAAGCCTCTGAAACTGTAAACCAACCACAATTAATTATTTTTCTTTATACAAATTGTCTTGGTCATGATGTCTCTTCACAGCAATAAAACCTCAATTAAAACAGGATCATTTTCCTTTAATGCATCATGTAATTATTCTTATCAGTTTTTCCCTCATAATACAATTGGATCCTAGATAATTGACTAAAAAAATACTCTGAGTTCTTCAATTGTAAGTAAATAGATCATTCCTACTAACTTTTAGAAACAGCAATAAAATTGCTAATGAGCCTCAAAGGACCAGTTTAATTCTATCGTTTTATATAATGAGATCTGAAGAGGCCTCAGTAGAGATTTTTTTAAAAATGACAAAAGTGAACAGACTGTATAGCACATGTGCATTTGATTTTTTAAACACTAATTTTATTTTTTCTATTAATTCATTTATTTATTCATTTTGTTACCCCATTCTTGGTCCTACTCCTCAGAGTCTGTAATCCCTCCCCTTTTCCTCTGAGAGGGTGGAGAATCCCTGCATATCCCCTTCCACACTGGTACATCAAGTCTTTGCAGGGCTAGGCTCACCCTCTCCCACTGAGTCCAGACCAGGCAGCCCAGTTAGAGGAACAGATGCTACAGACAGGCAACAGCTTTAAGATATCTCCCACTCTAGTTGTTAGAGGACCCACATGAAGACTGAGTTGTATATCTGCTACATGTTTGCCAGGGGTCTCAGTCCAATTTATGTATGTTCTTGAATGCGTTGTTCCATCTCTGACAGCCCACAAAGGACCAAGTTAATTGACTTTATTGGTCTTCCTGTGGTGTTCCTTTCCTCTTTGGAGCCTCAATCTTTCCCCCAACTCTTCCATTAGAGTCCCTGAGCTCTTTCTAGTCTTTGGCTGAGGGTCTCTACATCTGTTTCAGTCTGCTGCTAGGTGGATCTTCTCAGAGAATAGTAACTCTAGGCTCCTGCCTGCAAGTGTAACAAAGTATCAGAAATAAGTGCTTGTCCATGGGATGGCTCTTGAGATGGGCTGGTTATTGGTTGGCCATTTTCACAGTCTCTTCTCCATTTTTCTTCCTACATTTATTTTAGACAGGACAATTTTTGGGTCAAAGTTTTCTGAGTGGGTTGGTGTCCTTATTTCTCCACTGGGGGGTCCTGCCTCACTATAAGAGGTGGTCTATTCAGGTTCCATACCCCGCTGCTATGCATCTCAGCTTAGGCCAACAGCATTGACTCCTGGGAGCCTTCTCCATCCCAGGTCTCTGGCACGTCTTAAAAATGTAAACAAAACAAAATTAATCTACACTAACCAAATCAAGTTAGTTCTATGCTTAGTACATACTAGGCAAAATTATTCATGGGACCTCAATAAATTTAGGGACAGAACTTGAGTCATCACTTAGTTTTATTTTTTGACGTCGAGCTATAAGAATATGATATTGGATGTAAATTTATGTGGTATACTGAATTTTTCTAGAAATGTAAGAAAACTGTGCTGTAATACTGTCTAACCTTTTAAAGAGATGTGCCAGAGTGACCTGAAACAGGTGATGTGTCAGGGTTCTGTCATGTGGCTATGTGCTTCCCAAAAGAAGCAGGTGTGTCCAGAGGAGAGTAAAGATTTCTCCATCTTGTTTAGGCAAGATAAAACACTTCTTGGAGGAACTTCAGGGGTCCTGCACTCATCATGTGCTGTTGTCAGCAGGTTGGCACTTCTAGGAAAATTAGAAAGCAAGGAAATGTTTTGAAATGAGGCAACAGTGGCTTTCATACAGTTCCTGTCATGGATTTTGTTCCTAAAGATTAACAATATATTATATAAATGTAGAACCTGGACACTAAAGATAATGAATTCAATAGCTACAGAAATAAACCAATGTTCATATTATTTTAAAATTGAGTCACATTTGTACACATTTATGGTATGTACTGTAACATTTTAATATGTGTATATATTGCATAAAATATACATATATATTATTTTATATATTTCTCATTCATTCTTGATAAGAGTATTCAAAACATTCACTGAGCATCTTTGCAACATTCAGCACAATAACCATAGTTGTCTCACTATTCAACAAAGCACCTATTTTATCTCACAAGTATTTCCACACACTGGCCAATCTCTTCCCATAGACACATTAGAAGTGTCCATTCCAATGAGAATAAAGCACTTCCCCTCCATGATGGAAGTAATCCAATGTAGTTGCCATATTCTAGGTTGTGAGCTGGTACCACTAGGAAATAGAGCCATTAGAAGGTGTAAGGGTTGGTCTCTGTTGCTGCTAATCTGGCACTCAACAGTAGCTAAAGCCAAGTCAAGCTGCTGTGCAGCAGGTCATAGGTCATGTAGTCACATGCCTAAGTCTATACTAACTTTCATCCCTGCTACTGTAGTCACTTATTTCACGAGCTCACTTTGCTATGGCAGTGATATCTGAAAGAGGACTTTAACTATCCAGAACAAGCCATTGTATCGACCTGATTCTTTACGATGTTTTCTACTATAGTTACTTTGTAGAATGTCACATGATACAAATTATCTTCAATCTTTGGTCGACTTAGAGAAGTCTACTCACATACATGGTTGGCAAATATGTCACTTGTTTTCCAACTACACTACTTCCGAATCTCTAACCATTGCTAAAGACTGGCTACATGCCATTAATCATTATTTAGTTGTATTATTTTTCTCTCAAGTACTACCAAATAGACTTGTCAAATCTCTACTACCAAAAAGATTTCTACCATCTTTGTCCTATAAGGATATATCAAGGAGGGAGTTTAATAGCACAGTTTTTCCATTTCAGATGGTAACTATATAGCATATAAAATCATCTATAAACTAGGCCTCCGTCTTTTCTTCCTCAGCCAACTAACTGATCATAGTATTCTCTTTGTGAGGCAATACAGGGTTAATTCCCTCGGGCAGATGTAAAGGAGCCAAGACCATGGGACATTAGGAGTAAGTAGGGATGCCACTGCCAATGAGGGTAATGAGAACATTTCCTCTGCAAAATGAACACATCAGAATTTAGGAATTTATTGTGCCCATTCTCCTGATGGTACCACTACACATCTACATCCAGTTTTCAGGAACTCATTCTCTTCTAAGGAGTGTTGTCATCTTAATGTAGATAACTTTTAAGACTCAGTTACTAGCATTGAAATTCAGCCAATCATATGATGAGGGTTTGTGCTTGGTTTTTCAACCACTTTTTCTCTATAGCTGTGGGAAAGAACATTCTCCTTTAGGGACTAATTAGATAATAAGATTGTGAGCATGTGAAGCTGTGAAGCTGTATCTCTAAGCTCGTTATTCTCCTTTATTGCTTTGCTCAGAGGTGCTGTCAACCATCAGTCAACATTGCTAAATTCTTCACTTTTCTGAAAATGAACAAAAATAAATGTATAAAGTCTTTAAATCCCTTGACCCTCATAAGTTATGACTAAAAAGGTATTAAATGTATTTTCTTTAGTTCTTTTATTTAAACAGTTCATGACACAGATTACCAATGCCCACTTTAATATTACAAGAAGAGTTTCTGGCAACATGCAATTTAATCAAATTAGAAAAAGAACTGCAGAAATCACAAAGTCAAATTATTAAGTGCTTTCTTATATTAAAGTTCCCTAGAAAATCTCTCAGTCCCTAAATTTGCATTAGTCAGCAATTCCTATAAGATAAAATTTCACGGAATAGCTGCAGGTAGATATATAGATAATATATTCATAAATATAAAATTATACATTGTATGTTAAATTTGATAGGTTAGGTTATACAATTAGTGGCTGGATAGTCCAAATTTTTCTGTTTATATGCTAGAAAGCCAGGAGAATAAAAGGAAATGACAGTCTAAGAAGCTAGGAACTAATAATTTAATCCCATTCCAATCCATGAATATTAACATTCCTTAGAGAAGGATGTGATAATTTGGACCACAGTTTGAAGAAATGATATGCCACAGAAGGATGTTACAGTTTCCGAAGCATGGAAGTCACACTATGTAGCAATCATGGAGTACAGAGAGCTGGATGCTGTTACTAAGCTCCTTTTGTTCAATCTAGGATCCCAGTCCAATGGGATGGTGCTGCTTGGATTCAGGATAGATCTTTCTGGTGCACACATATTGACATATCCAGTATGTAGTTCCATGGTGATTCTAAATCTTGTAAAATTGACAGAGATTAACCATAACATTACCTCTTTCCAATTTAACACCAAAACACATCACGTTAAATCATAACATTCCACTTTGGTACTTATAGTCTCATTTTTATCACACAATGCAAAGTATATTTAATTCATTTCTAAAGGTCTCATAGTCTTTAATTGCCCCAACACTTCAAGATTCCAAAGTCCAGTTCTTTCTGAAACTTGAGGCAATCTTTAGACTTTAAGTTTCTAAAATGAAAAAAATTTAAACTAGATATATACTTTGAAAGATACAGTATCAGAGAATAAACAGCCCAATTTCCAAGGAAAATAATAAAAAAAAAAACATAACACAGAAATACCAAGTGAAAAACAGCCAGAAAACAGTGGGCAAATACCAAATCCTGAAACTCCATGTCCAACCTCTGGAGCTCTAATGGAATCATCTGGGTTCCAATGCCTTGGACCTCCCTTATCCTTCAGATTTATTACCTTCAGTATATGTAGCCTCTCTTGGGGGCTGAATCCACTCTATGCACTGCAGATTTCATTGACTGATGTGCCATGGGACTGGTATCTCCTTTTCCTCATATCTCCATTGCAGTGTAGACTTTAACTCCACATCTTTGGCACAATAATATCTTAAGATCTGGCTTTGCTACACGTTGGCTGGCCTCTGGTTTTTAGAACCATGGAAACTTCATGAACTCTTCACCTTTGCATCTTTCATGCCTGCAAAACCTAATACCAAACAAATTGATCCATTACTCAAGCATTGTCTCATTCAAGCTATCAGAACACTAGCAGAATATAGCAAGATTATTTGATAAAGTATCACATGAAAGGCATCTAGCCTAGTTCATGATATAGTACTTGCTGCATCGGGAACCTCATGGGCCAGGCCTCTACTATCTGCATTGATCTGATTATTCTGGGTTTTCAAACTCTTGTAAGAATGACTCATTAAGCTCTTCTAGCCTGCTAGGAGTTCCTTAGCCCAAAGTGTACTTATGCAAATTCCCCCCATAAACCAATTCCAATGGCTCAAGAACCACCACGAGGTCAGGTTCATTATACCAAGAGCCCTATTTATCTTTAATAATTTTCCATCTTGGTTACTTTTCTCATTGCAGTGCCAAAATGCCTCTGAAAGTCAACATAAGGAAGGAGGGTTTATTTTGGCTCACAGTTAGAGAGTAAACTCCATCAGGGAAGTCACAATGGCAGGAACATGAGGTAGCTGCTCACTGGTTTCACTACATATAGTTGTCTCCTTGTCATCTTAAATTTTTATGGCATGATCTAAACTGCCTAAAAGATTACTATACAGTCAGAATGAATAGGAAAAATAGAAAAATAGAAAAATAGAAGTGAAAGCACATAAAAATATCATCTGTCACAGAAAAAGAGCCTTATGCGATGTAATGGATGGAACAATTCAAGTAAGTCTCTTTTAACAATGATTGCCATGTTAGTGAACTATGTACAGACAATATTTTATACCTATCATAAAATTAGCATTAAATAGAAACAATGTATTTCAATACATTTATACCCTGACCAAAGTGGTAGCAGTGCAGCTGGTAGGTTTTAGCATAATCTTCTCTAGATGCCCTCATAATCTTACTATTAAAGACATTTTTACAAATTTTAGCCTCCTTTACTGAACTTCATTTCATAACTTTGCTATAATTATAAGTCATAATTATAAGAAAGTAGATGCTTCTGTATTATTTCAGGTTGTGCTTCAATAACTACACAGAGGGAGATAAAATTCAACTTAGAATAAGACTTTAAGATGAAGTTACCAAGAAAGAAGTTTGGAAAAAAGAATTGAAGAGCCATAAACACACTTTGATGCATTCCATAGATACCAGTGCAGAGCAATCAGTGTTGGGCTATTTAGAAAGTGTTGTGTTTTACAGTTTTGTTTGTAGATATGAATTAATCTTAGCCTAGAAGAAATAAGACAACTTAAGGTCATATTTATTTAAAAATAAAATCAAGCAATCAACAATAACTTACAGAAAGCACCATAAATTCCATTTGAAGTTCAATACACCACATCGATTACCTACATCCCATTGTAATATAGCTTGCTGTGCTGGCAAATTTATTACATTAGGTAACCAGACTTTCTGAGACATTAGGACATTCCAATACTGTCACAGAACAGGAGTCTCCTGGCAAGAGGATTCCTGATCTTATTGTCTGGGCCTCAAGCTGGTGTGCTCCAGCACATCCGGCCCCAAGCTAGATGTCCTTTGTCTTTGGCACCAAATGAATAGTACTGAGAATGTTAGACACATCCCACCAGCAACTTTTGCACTGAACTTTTTCTTATTTTTTAGACAAATAACATGCAGAAAGAAACTAGGTCAGTAACACTGTTCATGACTTTATGCAGAACTCTGCTTGTTTTACAGTTCTTTAGCTCATCCCACAGACCTCCATGTGCCTGTGCTTGAAGGGCCCTTCTTCAGAGCTTGCAGGAGCTGTACGATTGATCTCTGTTGCATCCACAGAAGGCTTTAAGCACTAAGGAATCAACAGTCTCAAGAAGCATCCTGCAGACTACGTCTCTTGGGTATCATAGGCTGATGCCTATGGGGTTTACTTGTGGCTCTTCCCGGTTTTCATCCAGAAAAAAAAAAAATGTTATTCAATATTTCACTGGGATATGTGGCTATAAAACACATAGTCTTCCTCTTGTATTACTTGCTACCTCACAGAATAACTTCTGACTTTCTTAATAAATGGCTGATGCTTGAACCATTAAGTCAAAATCTATGATAACCTAAACCAAGATAGGTTTTGGTTTCTAGGAGTATAAGAAATATTCCTAAAACATACAAAACAGTGAAATTAGCATTGGAAATGTGACATAGCTGAATTCCAGACCAGGTCTCACTATGCACTCATGCACCAGTTGTTTGGTAAATTAAAGTATTAAAATTGCATTGTTTTGCTATCATTTTACGTCTTACTATACTTTTGAACAGACCCTGCACAAAACCATTCCCCATTTCTTCACAGGTTTTGCTTTATTCATCACTCAGTTTGGACTTAAGAGCTTTGTGATTCAAGACAATGGTTTCTAGAACACCAACATCTCACTCCAAGAAGCCATAAACATTACCTTCATAGTAAAACCAACATTGGCTTGACAATGTGTTCTGACATTGGAGATACCCCTTAATACTATATGAGCCCAGGGTAACCAGGAAGATTATCCTGAATAGAAAATGGAAGCATGCCGGGCAGTGGTGGTGCACGCCTTTAATCCCAGCACTTGGGAGGCAGAGGCAGGCGGATTTCTGAGTTCGAGGCCAGCCTGGTCTACAGAATGAGTTCCAGGACAGCCAGGACTACACAGAGAAACCCTGTCTCAAAAACCAACCAACCAACCAAACAAACAAACAAACAAACAGACGAAAATGGAAGCATAGTGACTTAGTTAGGACTACAATTGTTATGATAAAACCCATGACCAAGAGCAAGTTGTGGAGGAAAGAGTTTATTTGGCTTATACTTCCAGATCATAGTCTATCACTGAGGGAGTCAGGGCTGGAACTCAAACAGGGCAGGAACCTGGAGGCAAAAGCTGATGTAGAGACCATGTAGAGCGGATGTAGAGAGGACTGCTGCTAACTGTACTGGTACTTATAGCTTGTTCAGCTTTCTTTAATATAGACTCTGGACTACCTGCCTAGGGGCATCCCCACTCACAATGAGTTGGGCCCTTCGCCAGTCAACTACTAATTAAGAAAATGCCTACAGCCTTGCCTACAGCCCAATATTATGGAAGTGCTTTTTCTTTTTCATTTGTGGTTCTCTTCTTTGAGATGGCTTTAACTTGTGTCAACTTGATAGAACACTAGCCAGCTCACATAGGAAGATCTGCCTACAAAAAAAAGAGGGTTAGGGTGGTTCAATGTAAAAACTCAATTTATCCTCAATGGTTTTGGATGTGAGGGGGTGGGGAGCAGGTAGAGACAACTATGAGCCAAGGAATGTGAAATGTGAAAACAGTGAAATGTGAAGTGTGAAAACATACATTTTTCTGTTTTAAGACACTAAGTCTATGGTGATTTATTGCAGCAAACATTAGACATTCACACAAGCAACACACATTCCAGGGAGTGAATTCTGATGTTCACTTGTCCTAAGGTTTCTATTGTTATGAAAAGATATCATGACCATAGCAACTCTTTTAAGAACAAGATTTAATTAGAGCTGGCTTGCAGTGTCAAAGGTTTAGTCCATTACCATTGTGGTGAGAAGCATGGTGGCCTGCAGGCAGTCAGTGCTGGAGAAGTTGCTGAGAGTTCTATTGCTTGATTCACAGTCAGCAGGAGACAGTGAACCACACTGGGCATAGCTTGAGCATTTATGAGATTTCAAAACCCTCCCCGTAGTGATGCATTTCCTCCAACAAAGCCACACCTACTCCAACAAGGCCACACCACATAATAGTGCCCAGCCCCTATGGCCCAAGCATTCAAACGCATGAGTCTGCGGGGTGGGGGTGGGGGGCTTTCCAATTTAAACAACCACAATCCTATCTAGAAAAGGTTTGCTGTATCTCCCAACCACTCTTCCCTGCACCTCATTATTCTCTGATATCAGTGACCATCTTCTGTTTCTTCTCACATACACGATTTAGTGTTTTCTCAGTACTGTAAACTTCCAGGGATCAAGAACCATGCCATGTCTGCTATTACCAGGTGCGCATCTTTTGTTTCCAGAAGAGTCCAGCACAGACAGAAGTTGAGTAAATATATTGCACTGAATGAGTGAACTTACTTCACTAAGTCAAACATATAAATATTTATCAGTACTAGGACTGTCTAATGAACTTTATTAAAGTTAAAATAAATAAAATTCTACATCCTTCAAATTTGACAATGGCTTTACTCAAGCTCCACTTTACTCTGTTTCTGTTACTAAGAAACAGTAATGTAAATCAGTAACGTAAATCTTTGTAATAATCCAGGTTCAGAGATTTTTTGTTTTTGTTTTTTGGTTGCTATTATCAATGTATTTTACTAATAAAAATCAATCATAAGCAAGGTAGACTTGTTATGAAGATATCACCTTTGCTTCCCATAAATGATCCTTTGGGAGGGGTACAAAGAAAAGGGATAATATAACTACTACCTAAAGGATAAATATTTATTGGTTTTTTATTATTTTTAACATGTGTATGTTGGGGAAATATTTGTGTGTATGTTATGTGTGCATTATCTGTGTTTTGTGTATATGTATAGTGTGTGCAAGAGAGAGAAAGTGTGTGGGAGGGAGAGAGAGACAGAGAGAGACAGAGGGAGACAGAGACAGAAAGAGAGAGAATATAGAGTATAGACATGCCGAGATGGACATGGGGATGTCAGAGGACAACTTACAGGCACTGCTTTGTTCTTCTGTTAGGTGGGTTGTGGATGTCTAATTCAGGTCATGAAGCTCAATAGCAAAGCAATTTTTCCTTTTGAGTAATGTTGCTAGATCTTACTTTTCTTTTGTCTTTTACAATTTGATTGGTTGTTTTGTGTATGTGTATGGGCATACATATAAATGTCAAAAAACAATTTTCAGAATTCAGTCCTCTCCTTCCATCATGCATCCTTCTTCAAGATAAATGTTCTTAAATGATTTGTACTATCTTACATAGTTTTTTTTTAAACTACAATATAATTGCATCCCTATAGTGACAATTTTGGTACTTTGATTTCTTTTAAAATCACAGAGATATTATGTAAGAATATGGTTTTGTTTTAATTGCAGGTGTGGGATATAAGGATGCTTTAGATTGTCCACAGCAGTTAATTATGATTTGCCTCATGCTCTAGCATGAACACGATTTTGCCAGCAGCAGATGGTTTCTGCCATTGTGTGACTTCAGGAATTCTGGGGACTTTTCAGAGGGTATATACAGGGCCCTGAGAGGTGAGGAGTTGGTCGGTTAGTTGGTTGGTTGTATTAGTTGTTAGTTTTTGCTTGTTTTTTTTTTGTTGTTGTTGTTGTTTGTGGCTTGTTAACTAGTTTTGCACAAAGAAACAACAAGAAGAAATTTGAATCTTGACAGTGAATATTAACCTTGTCCCAAGGAACTTGATGTCCCTAATCAGCAGGAAGTAGCTAATGATAATGTAACCCTCTTTCCTTTCTATTCTTTTTCTCTCTTATCTAGGGGATTGAAAGGGTCAATGAAAAGGGGTACAGAAGGAAGAAAAAACCCACAAAGTATTAAATGTTGGCTATATGTCCTCCTTTCTCCTCCCTCCAACCACGCTCATGTTCTGACCTTTCAACACCTCCAATATTGTTATCTTTACTCTTTCAAATTCATGGCCTCCTTTTCTTAAATTATTACTGTTTTAGATAGATAGATAGATAGATAGATAGATAGATAGATAGATAGATAGATAGAGTAGATAGATAGAGATGATATCGATATATAGATATAGATATAGACATAGATATAGATGTGTGTGTCTGTGTGTGTGTGTGTGTGTGTGTGTGTGAGATAAATGTAATTTTTTAAGTCTCTTTAGTGTAGCTTGAATATAAATGATTTCAAGTCTGACCACTGGGTATTGTATAACCAATTAGGGGAATCATTCCTGGAAGGCTAATTCTCCCTGTCTAAGCATCCATTAGTGGCCCGTAGCTCCTTATCAGGGGTGGGGGACCCACAAGACTGTCTTAGTTAGGTTTATATTGCTATGATAATATGCTTTTAATACTATGTTCAAAAGGAATTTGGGGAGAAGAGGGTTTATTTCACAGCTTACAATCCATCATGAAAAGAAGCATCAGGGCAAGAACTCAAGACAGGAAAACAAGGCAGAAACTGAAATCAGAGACTACAGATGAATGTTGCTTATTGGTTTGCTCCCCTGACTTGCTTAGCTTGCTTTCTCATACAGCCTAGGAACACCTACTAGGAGTGTTACCACCCAGAGTTATAGGCCCTTTCACAGCAAACATCACTCAAGAAGAATCCCCGAGACCTTTCTATGTGCCAACCTAATGGTATTTTCTCAGCTGAGGTTCTCTCTTCTCGGATAGACTCTACAATGTGTCAAATAGCACAATGCCTTGCTTATCTTCTTTTCTTTACTAATTATTCCAATAGGAATTAAGCTAATGTCATGTTGTCCTTTAATCTTCCAATAAAAAGTATATACTCAATAAGTTGAAACACTTAATAGATTATAATGAGTAATATGGCCCGATAGACTCATAGGGAGTGACCCTATTAGGAGGTGTGTTCTTATTAAAAGAAGTGTGTTGTTGAGTGGTGGGTATTGAGATCTTGATGCTTGAAACTGCTGTAGTTAGTCTTGGGTAGTGCTATCCTTGAATTCAAATGTGTTTCCAGTAAAGTGTTTTCTCTTTATAATTATCTTTTACTTTAATTTACTTACGCTTGGTGTGTCTCTTTGGGTACTTATAAAGACATGCATGTTCAAACACTAAAAATATCTTTAAGACAAATAACAGTAAAACAATCCATCACTTAATAAAAAAAAATACCTATTTGAATTTGTTTTGCCAGTTGTAACATTAAGAGACTAAAACCACATTTCTGATTAAGAAAAAGATAGCAAGGGGCACAATCGATAATAGTTCATCCTTAATCATAAAGGAGCAGCTTATTATGTTGCCTTTCAAATCCTGCTCTCACCATGGGAGAAACAAAGCAATTGTATTTTCAGGATTATAATAGATTTCAGGATTATAATAAATGAAGAGGAGGTGACAATCTTGAAGACATGATTAAAAACATCTCACAAAGCACTCCAAAAATGTTTTTAAGCAGTATTAATTGTAGTTACCCACTTAGTTTACAGTAGGATAAGAAGAATTTATACCTATGATAATACAACCATTTAGACGGGTTAGCAAGAACTATATTTGTTTTCTTTGTTGTTGATGCTTTTGTTTAGATTTTCTACATATGAGGTCTTCCTATGAGCATTTTGAGTATGCTAATACCACGTTAAGTATTTACACAAATTAATCCTCACAGTCATTCAATGAGGAAAGAAATATTGTTAACTACATATTTCAAATTCTAAGGTTAGTTTATTTGTGTGTATATATGTGTGTTCAGTGATCTGTATTAGTGAAAATCTCTTTTCTTTGCACAATATATTTGGATTATTACAGTTTCTCCTTGTCCAACTCTTCCTAGATCCTCCTGACTTTTGATTTAGGTTTTTTTATGTTCAATTCAATACATGCACACAGTGTTCAATGATAAGATAGTCCGTGCTTCCATTGTCTCAAATATTTATCATTTCTTTGTGGTGAAAAAGTTCATACTTTTAAAAGATATTTAGAAATGTATCAGAAGTTGTTGGCACTGTAGTTGTGAATTATGTGGTATAAGACAAAGCAGGATTTGTCTCTTGTATCTCACTGATCTTACATAACATGCTATCTTCCTGTTTCATCAATTTTGTCACAGTGAACAAAATCCATTCTTTATAAAAGTAACCTTTATTCACCAGATATAATTGTCATCTCAGAGGCTTACTGCTGAATAAGCTCACCCTTTCCTGTCCTTTCTGAACTCTGGCTGAATGGTTGAACTTTATGCTGGCTCAAACTCCTCCCTAAACTGACAGACTCAATCTGGTTCTCACAGCTTCTGATTGAATTGCTTTACTTAACCTCAACTAACTCTGGCAACCTGTTCTAATCTTCTGACTCCTTTTCCATTCTCTAGCTTCAACTGACTCTGACCTGACCTGAACTGCATGAATTCACAAATAAACTCAACTCCCCTGCACTGACTGCACTCTCTGCACTGACTCCCAACTGATTGACTCTCTCCCTGCACTGCTCTTAATAGCTTCCCTTTCCTACCCTGTTCTCCTAAGAGTTGGGCATATCCTATCTCTGACTCATTCGCTGAAATGTTCCTCTGACTCATTACATTGTCTGCCTCTCAGTTAGACATCACTTTCAACCACAGCTGCTTCCTTCTATACACTAATTTTACCTTAAAGGTGTGTGCTAAGAGCATGTTTGTATGGCAGCCAGGGGGTTTAAAGGTGTGTGATATGTCTGCATTCCAGATAGCTCACACAGACCTAGTTCTTTGGATGTGATCCTTTTCCAGGTCAGCCATGTTGCTGAATTAAAATTCCTCTAAAATACTTTCTTGTGGTTGAATAATTCCCAATTTGATACATATGCCACATTTTCTTGCTCTACTTACTAATAGATGAACACTTTGCTGGATTCCAGAACTTATCCATTGAACA
The DNA here is from genome assembly GCF_011762505.2 of Arvicanthis niloticus. NCBI lineage: Eukaryota > Metazoa > Chordata > Mammalia > Rodentia > Muridae > Arvicanthis > Arvicanthis niloticus. The sequence continues at coordinate 111,359,124 of NC_047661.1, forward strand.
GCTGTGCAAGATCACTGACTTTTTGATATGGTAGCATTATTTTCATTTAATATATTCAGTAGAGACATTGTTAGATAAAACAACAGTTCTACTTATAGATTCTAAGGAAACTCCATACTGCTTCCATATGGCTGAATGAATTTATATTCCCATCAATAATCTAGAAGAGTTTCTGGGTCTCCATATGCTCAGTGGCATGTGTTATTTTGCTGTCTCTTTAGTAAAAGCCATTTTAACTCAGGCAAGATGATATCTCATTGTAGTTGATGTGTTTATAAAAAGATAAAGATATAGGAAATATGTTCTGTGGGTGTGTGGTGAAGTACAGGGGAAAGGAATGTCTCAGTAGGCCCATGCCTAGGCATCCCTTCCCCTTAAGGGACCAGCCACATGACAGTATAGTATGGAATAGAATTTGTTCAAGGCATGGGAAGGGGAGTTAAGAGGATAGTAGAGGCAGAAAGAGGCAGAGAGTAGAGAAGTAGAGGAGTAGAGGCTGGCCGTGAGCATGTTTAGAAAGGGGGAAGGAAAAGAGGAAGGGGTAAGGGGACAGAGAGGGAGCAAGAAGGTAAGAGATTAAGAGAGAGAGGAGGGGGCCAGCAGCCCCTTTTATAATGGGCCAGGCCTACCTGGCTGTTGGCAGGTAACTGAGGAGAGGAGCATACCTGGCTGTTGCCAGATAACTGTGAAAGTGGAGTTAGACAGAATACTAACAGTAGTAATATTTTTTTAACTTGATTGTCAATAATATTTAGAATCTTTCTGTATGTACATTGGTCATTTATATATCTACATTAGAGAAATGTCTATTAGAATCATTTATTCTTTGTCATTCTTGTCATTTGTGGGTATATTATTAAATTCTTTGTGTACTTTGGATATTAATTCCTTTTCAGTTAAATACTTTGATCCATTATTTTATTACTTTGTTTTAGTTGAAGATAGTCATCTAATTTTTTCCGTACTCCCTTGTGGGGAGCCGACAGAAGGGGGCTATCATCCTTACAGCTATCTTCAGCCTTATACCCTGACAAGAGACTTGTTTACAATAGCCTACAACAGCTGAGCACACTCTGATAACATCTTGTTTTAGATACCCAGGATCTTCCCTTGGGTGTGCGTGACTTAAAGGTGTGATTTAGAGATAAGACTTAAGGGTGTGACTTAAGGGCATGACTTAGAAGTGAGACATATAAAAGGCAAGAGGCAAACAGAAGAAATTATTAGACACTTGGACCAGAGAACTCAGAAGAAATCCTTAGATTTGAGACTTGGGACTTGGAGAAGAAGACACTTGGATTAGACACTTGTACTTGGAAGTGTACTTGAGACTTGAGACTTGAACTTGGAAGAAGAACTTGGAACTGGGAAAGAGATTAGCAACTTAGAACCAGGATTAGGATTTGAGTCTTGGTGCTAGGAACTAGGGACTTGGAACTAGGGACTTGGAGAGAAGAAGACAGACTGAAGAATAAATGGGATTGAATCACACTCTGTCTGGTCTCCATCCTCATTCTCTCTCTTGCTGAACCCGTGGACTGGAGCAGCTTGGGGCAGTGCAAGCCGGAACAATTTAGCCCCCAAGGCTTTTGGCAGTGTGGGTTCCAACATTGATAGAGTAGTCCTCGACATTTTGGCCCCCAAACGTGGGGTAGAGTGGCTCTCAATATTTTTGATGCCCAATGTGGGGCAGCTCAGGTTGCAACATTCCCTAGTTTCCAATTGGTCTTCAGACTCTCAGGCCAATTCTTTACGCCAATGTCATGTGGGCATGGCTCCTGTAGTCTTACAGTATTGTTTTAAATCAGGAATTGTGATCCCAGCTTTAGATATTGTTTGCTGTTGCTGCTGCTGTTTGTTTTTTTACTCACCTATTTTTCATTTTGAGTTGGTGTGTATTTTGTTCAGTTTTTTATAGTCCAAAATTAATTACGATTCTTTTCTATTTCTGATATAGATTCATTAGTTTTGATGAAAATTGCATTCACTCTGTTAATTCTTTGGGAATATTGATGTTTTAATAATATTAATTCTTCTAGTCTATAAACATGGGAGTATTTGACATTTTTGTCTCTCCTCTTCAATTTATTTTGTTAGTGTTTTATTATTTCATTATCTATTTATTCAATTCTGTTTTGGTTTCTTTTCAATTGATGTGAAGTGATACCCTGACCAAGGCAACTTACAGAAGAATGAGTTTATTGGGCCTCATAGTTCAGAGAGTGAGTCCACAGCCATCATGCAGAAGGAGAGTAAGGAACTTCTAGTCAACCTTGTTGGATCCTTCTTTAAGAGAGGATTGAATAGAAGATCTACTCTTAAAAATAGGAAACAAGAGTGTTTAAGAGACCAGGTACCAGGTGGTATTGGTAATTCTAAAATATTTTTAAATGTCAACATAAGCTTTAAGACATGGGCAAAAAGAAGACCATTACTAAAGGCAAAAAGAAACTTGATATTATAAATATATTCTTTGTGTGGGTTAAAAACTCATGGGTTTTTCCCATTCACTTTGGCATGTCTATTGTCATTTTTGTTCATCTCATGATTGAGCAATCATATTGGTGAGATTTTAAAGCTTAATTTCATACAGAGTCTCACAGAAAATTGCCTGATCTTCTGGCTCTTACAGTCTTTCTGCCACTTCTTCATCAATGTTCCCTGAGGCTTGGGTAAGGGATTATTTTCTTAGAAGTATCAAGTGGGACTGGCTTCCACTACTCTGAATTTTGATTGGATGTGGTTTTCTTGCTGTGGTATCCCTCTATTGCAAACAAAAGTTTCATTAATGAGAGTTAAAGACTGTGTTCATCTGTGGGTATTAAAACAAATGTTCAGATTGTTAATAGAATCATGTTTGGTTAATAAAGTAGGTTCTCCTACTACATAACTTGTCTGTCACTGCATAGTTAGCAGGGTTTCTAGTAGCAGGCAAGGTTTTCCTCTGGCAACTAAGAAATGCCGAGAGTGATAGAAAAAGTCTTCTCTATGGAAGAGCACAGCAATTGGTTGTCCAAATTAAATGGTAAGCTCTAAAAACATTAATACAAGTAATTTTATGCAGCTTGAGCTGGTGGTATGTAAAAATGTTTCCATATATGCATGTAAAAAACAATATAAGATGCTATGAATTTGAAAGACATCAGGAAGCACTATATTGGAAGATTTTGTGAAGAAAATGGATAAACATCAGTACATTAAAGTCTCAGAAATAAAAAAAGATAAAAACCCTACAATTAGTTAATAAATATTTCATATACTTGTTTAACATATACGTGTATATTCTTTATCCCTATACACATCAGAAAAGACATATTGATTCTATTGTTCTCTGCTTTCCATTTAGACCCAGCCATGCTCTGATCTTATGGTTGTCAGAGTTTGTGTTCAGGAAGAAAAGAAATGATTGAGAGTACTGACAAAAGTAATAGCTAAAAAATGTAATGGGGTTACACTAATATAATAAACATTTCCTGTAACAACAAGCACATTATTTTCTTCTATTAAAAAAAATAAAATCCTAAATAATCACAAAATTCTAAGTTAATAAAAGAAAGGTGGAAACTATAAAGGTTCCTTACTGAAAGAATGTTTCTAAATGGATTTTTCTATTTTAAAACTACATATTTTGTAATAATACTTTTTGAATATGCTTAAACAAGAGACAAATATCTTGCCAGGCTATTATATTCAAAACAAATGACTCACTTTACAAAATATACTTTCTGGATATGCATTACTAGAAATAGCAGTCTTTCTGTGAAATGCTCAAAAAATAACTTACTACTAAAATTATTTTTTAGTAACAAACCCTATTTTCTGAACCTATCTGGTTATATTTTCTAGTAACTAAATGTGTTATTAATAAAATTAAACTATAAAAAGGAAACAATCAAAATTATGTAACAAAATCTAAAAGTTTAAGGCCTTGCATTATAAACTAGTATTTCTAGGATTAAATTGCTGTCTGCTTGCTATTTGAATACATCTAATAATAGTGAAGAACACTGAGCTATAACAGAATGGTGAAGAAAAACATGCATCCAGGAAGCTAAAATGACCAAAATCTCCTTATATCTACACGGAGCCATGCATCTGAAAATTGTATCAACATTTGGTGAATTTATGTAGACTGTTCTCAGACTAGCAGGGATGTAGTGGACCCACAATCTTAGAACTCTCACTCATTGTGAGGCTCAAAGAAGGAGGCTCCTCTGCTTCTGGTAGAGTGAGAGAAAGAGACTCAATCACTCATAAAACCCTTTTTAGACAAAGTCCTATTCCTGAAGGGAAAGGACTGCCAGCATACAACACATACAATAATGAAACTATCTCATCTGGGATATATATATATATATATATATATATATATATATATATCCTATAGTCATTACCTGTCTTGCTTCTCATTTAAAGGTAAAATAAGTACAGTCAACAAAAGACAAAGCTTTAATTATACAAAGTAAGACTGCTGCAGACAGAGTTGGTAGTATTGTTAAGATTTACTGGGAAACTAAAGGCTATAAAGGAGGGCCAAACATATTTGTAAAAGCTTGAGGGTTTTTTTTTTTTTAAGAGTTTTCTTTTCCAGAGCTTACAACCAAACAAAAGAGGTCTAAGATGATGAATATAAATGAAAAGTACAAAGTAAGGGTCTCTCTAAAGAACAATAGGCAGAAACACACTGGAAACAGAATATCAGGAGAATTTAAAATATGTAATATCTACAACTGTGAGAAAAACTAAACAGCCTAACTCCAGGATTGGTTGACATAAGCAACCAATGTGCTGTATTTACTGTTCCCTACTGTAACACATCTAGTTTTAAGCAAAAGCTTTTAACGTATACACTAAGGCAAAAACAACACACAACCCAAAGAGACAATACAGCCAGAGCCGTCTGTGCTAGATGAGATACAATATGCTTTGGAATTATAAGAACACAGAATGGGAAAATTTTGACTATCCTGTTAAGGACCTGCAATACAATTCACAAAATCACTGCAAGGGGTATCAGGGGCATAAGGGGTGTAATGGGCATAAGAGGGACATAAAAGGCGTAAGAGGGTCATAAGGGGCATAAGAGGGGTGTAAGGGTCATAAGGGGCATAAGGGGCATAAGGTGCGTAAGGGGCAGTGATCACTAGAAGGACTCACGAGGTTAAAAAAAATGAAAATTCAATGAAGTATTATTGCCTTAATAAATGGCACAGATTAATAATAGCAAGTGAAAATATTCATAAGGCAAAGAGCCAAGAGAAAGTAGGCATGTTTTCAAATGTCACTCCAATGAAGCTACACGGAGATTCTCTTGTTTATCCCTGGGATAGAAGATGATGATACAAGTGAAGCACACCACTCAGGAGTTCTTACAGAATGGTTATGACTGAGGAGAAAAGGATTTTGTATTTAGATCCTGGCTACACTCTGAGATAAAGCACTATCTTCCTTTTAGAAGAGTGATTGCTCCCAAGGAGGCCAGCTATACCAAATCAAGGATACAGCTAAACTGAGTCCTAAATCAGAGTCCTGTACTATGACGTATGGCATAAGTAGATCTCCATGAACACAAGAATCTTAAAAGTTAACTAATCATGTGTTACTCATGCACACTACGAAAATGAAGTTAAAAAAAAAAAAAGCCATGACAGAGGAATCTAGGGGAGTTATTCAGGGGTTCCTAAGAATTTTAAATATGCATAACTGAGAAACTTTTGTTACAGACTTTGCACTGAATCTCTGAACTACTGTGAAAAAAAAATTGGATAAACTGTTTAAGTTTATTATCTACCTGCTATCTTTAATAGTCTAACAACTCATAGTATACAGAGAACCAATTATGCAGCATATTAAGGCTACCACCAAAATTCAGCTTGGTAAACTGCAGGGCTGTAGCTTGCGAGTGGGCGTGAATCCTGTTGGGCTGTGTTGTAGTTCCCACGTGTATGTCACAGCTCAGAGAGGCAGAAGCGCAGGAATTTGACTGAGTTCATTCCATGCAACACAGGGTGGACGCTGGCCTCTGAGAAGCCACAGGGCTCTGCCTGGGTGAGGAGAAGTCTCAGCCTGGAGTCCCACAGGGGCAGAGCTCCTGAGTCAGGGCCTCTGGGCCAAAGTGGCTGACCAGGAGACTGGTGGTCTCTGTTCTTGGGCTCCCAGATGCTGCTGGGAGCCACTGAAGAACTGAGAAAGAGTGGACATATGGGCTGGACCAGCCCGCGGCTGAGAAGGATGAGAGGGAAAGAAGCTCCAGCAGTGCCCAGCGGGTAGGAGATTCTTGGTTATGGCACTCGCTTGGCTGGGTGAGCTGGCTTAGCTAGCTTGCTTGAGTTGGCAGGGCTCCTTGACGGGAACATAGAGAAGTCTTCTAGTGGAAGAGTAAGCAGTGGCTCGGTAGTCAAAGGTCTTCTCCAAGGTTCCCCACCGCAGGCCCCAAAGACACGTGGAAAGTCTATGGGTTTAAAAGGTTTATTGTCATGGTGAAAAGTGGATCTAGCTGTACCACCCCCCCACCCCCCCCCCAACCTCAGGGCCGACCTGAGTTAAATAGGGATAGAGGAAGGTCTGGGAAGGAATGCTTAATTGGCTATGCTCTCTGGCCTTTAGGTATCTCATTAATATGGAGATCTCTTGAGGCCTGTAGTCATGCTCTCTACCTGTGGAGGGGCTGGTAGGGACGTTGTCCTGCGTGACTGAGAGGCACTGATCAATGGAGGTCTTCGGTCAGGAGCCTGGAGTCTGGGAGTGTGGTGAAATGTATGCCATCCGTTGCAGGGATACCTGTCAGGTCTCCGGCCATCACTAGCCAGTGCTCCACCAGAAACCAAGCTATCCTTTCATGGTCTCACAGTAAACCAATGAGTTTTGTTGGGGTTACTTACAGGAATTGTGGATGAGAGTTTACTTACAGGAGCAGAAATGACTCAAAACAGCTGTGTCACCTAAAGCCCACCCCAGCATGAATAATAGCGCACGAAGGCTGGAAACCTGGAATACACAGTGAAACTTTCAGGCAGCCGGACAGATTGGAATGCCACTTTAAGGCAGCCCTTGCAATCTGAGCCTCTTCCAGGCAGATCCATTGGCCAGAGGGTGTGTTCCAGCAGTCTTTACTGCTTATATATAACTTGTGGGGAGAGAAGAAGCTAGTGAATATAGTCAGTTTCGGTGATGTTCTAAAGCTTTTCTGTTGTTTCTTTTCTGAATTTAATGAAATTCCATGCAGAATGAAATGTTTCACCTCTCTTTAGAACATTCCCTTCAGGTAGAATGTTATGTCTAGAAGAACTACAAAACAGTTCGTTCTGAATTTAGGATCCTACACTTGTCTTCAAGACATACAGCAACCTCTGGGCAGCCCTCCCACACTCACCAAAATTCACTTAAAGGAGCATTTAAACGTGAATGGTGTGTGTGTGTGTGTGTGTGTGTGTGTGTGTGTGTGTGTGTAGAACATGAACGAAAACATTTATTTTGAAATTATAATATTGTGACATCTCTCCCTTTCCTTTACTCCCTCTAAACCTTCCATATACCTCTCTCTGCTCTACAAATGCATGGCTTCTTTTTCTACTAACTTTTATTACACACATAAATATATATTCATATCAGAAGCTATACCCATTAGGTCTCATCAACATGACTATCCAAATGTGAGTCTTATAAGGATGACACTGGTGGACACGCCAAGGTATATGGAGAAAAGTCCAGGAGCTTCTACACAAAGAACTATAGACAACTGAGGACAGCTGGGAGCAAGAAGGGTAGTCCTCACCAGGAAGGAGCACACTGATGGTTGTCCTATGCCAAACTATCAGCCCTAAAAATGTGCACACAAGTAACATTACATGGACCAAACAGGAAAACGTTTGATTTTGATTCATCAAATATGATGTCCTTAAAGTTTTCATTGATATTTAATAAACAAACTATATCTCTCAAGCTTTTAATAACATACTGGTCTGTCTGTTCAGCTATAGATGCACATATTTTAAAATCTAATAAGTTTGTGTGTTACAAAAGGGAATAAGAGATAATTGACTGTCTAATAACCCATTTTCAGAAAATACAATAAAAAGAATATTACTGTTATCTTATTAGGCACTTTAGCAATAATCATTCCATGGTAATTTTGTTGTTTTTATTGAGCATAATTTGTCATATTTCATCATATATCTTCAAAAACGGAAAGGTAGCAATTAGATAACACTGTTCTCAAATGATGTAGCTCCTAAGGATTCAATTTTTGATAAATTTTGAAAATGATTTTACCTAAGAAGTACTTTTATAATAGAATATTTAGATTTTTGAATAATATGTTTAAAAGCACTGCATGAGTGAGTCATAAAACAATCCATAAATTTCCCATCAGTTTCCATCAGTGGATTTGAACATCAGTTGATAACTGTTCCATAAATGTGATATGACATTGGGACTATGAAGACTGACTTTTCTAACCTATTGTTCCTGCATTTGGGCTACTTGTTGGTATGTTTCTAAGTAAAGGCTTCCTGTCTGCATCATTCTCTAGTATCTAAATGGACCTATGATTGTCCTGAATGTTGTCCTATAAACCACTATGTTCATAATTTGCATAATTTAACACAGAGATAGATAGTGTTTCTGGCTGTCCTTTACCTTTTTGTTATGGTCATAACACTACTTTTATCATAAATTAAAATAGCTCCACTCTTCTGCTTTCTATGTTCCAGATACAAAAACTGTTGGCCTGATGACTGCTATCCACACCAGCCCCAATCACTGACTCTGCACTTGGCGGCCCTCCTCAGTTTACCCTGTGGTGACAAAGCTGGCCTTTGTCAATTCAGTGTTTTGGCTCTTGTGAAGAGGACTGATAATGGTGAATGTGCAAGTATTTCAATTACTTAGGTTTCTTTGGAAATACCCAGTGGTGGTATAGCTGCTGCTGCTGCTGCTGCTGCTGCTGCTGCTGCTGCTGCTGCTGCTGCTTTTTCTTCCTCTTCCTCTTCTTCTTCTTCTTCATCTACCTCTTCTCTTTTATCCTTTGGAACTTGTCTAATGACTTCCATAGTGGCTACACTAATTTACATTCCCATTAACTGTATAAAGGTTCCTTTCTCCTGAATCCTTACCAGCATTTGCTGTTTAATTTGTGTTGGAAGCACAAATGTCCTTCCACCCACAGATCACTGGGTTTGTCTTTTCAGTGTGAAGCCTGTTCTTCCATCCAGAAAACAGGGTTTGGAGGTGGTTAATAGGCTGGTGATCTGTGATATCTGTAGGGCCAGACCATATCAATCTTCCACAACTAAGACCAAAGATAGCTGGTAATCTAAATGACCCTTACATTATGTGCATAGCCAGGAATTCCCACAAGCTTTCACAACCAGGACCAGACATCTGGTCTATATAATTGAGACCAGGTTAGATGCTTCCATAGCCCCTTAAGCTAGAACAAGTAGTCAATTTTAAGAACACATTTTAAGAGAAATGACAAGTACCCTGAGTTGAGTTTTGATGTAATTACACATTTTATGCAGTTTCCAAAAAAACTTTTTTTTCCAAATTTTATTTTGTTTAAGTACACTGGCAATAAACCACCTGGCATCAGATGCCCCAAATTTTGATCTAGGTAAATAAAATCTAACTGAACTGAGGTTTCATTCTCACCTCTTCTCAGATTGCTACCTGCCTTGGCTCCTGCAGAGACCCCCTAAATATCGAAGGCAGCCATTTTTACTAGAGATAAGTTAAAATCTCAATGAAATGTGTTACTGTAGAAAAACTACAAATAATCAAAATTGCCCTGACTATTGTTCATTCTGAGCCCTTTTAAAATGTTCTATAAAAGCTTAAAAAGCTCAACATCCTTCCTTGAATTAAAAAAAAAAAATAATAACTCACCAACATTTTTGCTTAAGTGTTTAAATTAGAAGAGATTTGGGTTTTGCAACCAAAGAATCTTGAGTATGATAATTCATGCTAAATTCAGTTAACATCTAACATATGTTAACTATTTTAACTCTAACACATAATTTTCTGTTTTCCTACTCACTGATGCTGTGTGATTCACTAAAATTACTTTGCTTCAGTACCCAGTTTATCATTGCTGAAAACAGGTTGCTAGGGTTGATTCTTCTTCATCTGCTTATGAGAATTTAACCTGAATTTCCTCAAAACAGAAATGATGGAAAAAGTTACCTAGTCTAAATGGTTTCTATGATGATGTTAATAGCACATGGCATGCAGGGGTTGAAGTGCATTGGGGCTATTCAAAGACTGCATGTGATTTTCCTTTCTCTGATTCCTATGTGACATTTACTTCCTGCTATATAATATCTCTGACCTGGTATATTTTCTACATCTTAACACTGTGTTAAATAAAATATACATAAAATGTTTTATAAAAATGAGTTACTTATACATCTATTAGTATAGCATTGAGTGTTATTTATTCAAAGGGTACATTCTATATAATGCAAAATTTTAACTAATAAATTTTATTTGCTATTAATTAGAAGGCAGCATACTTGTATATTCATCTGTCGTCAGCTATTAACCTTTCATCTTTCTTATAAGTCTGGCAGGCAAGTTCCAAGCCAATGTTCACGAAGATGATCCTGATTAATATATATATGATATAAATGTGGGAAACAGACATTTAGGGAAGAGGGATAGAGATGAAAGGGAAATTATAATAGCTAGTATGCATTACATCTATGAAATTCTAAATGAAAATTGTATACAATTTAAGCCAATCTATATCCTGAAAATTAAATGATAATAATTATAATAATAATATTTAAATATGGGGCTGCAAAGATGGTCAGTGGTAAAAAGCATATACTGTCCTGGCAGAAGACTGAAGTTCAGCTGGCAGTACTCACCTCAGGAGGCCCAACTCCTAATGTAACACAAGCTCTGTATGTTCCCCATCACCCACTTCTGCCATCTCCAAGTATTTGCACTCACACATACACATACCATGCACACATACATATACATACAAGTTTTTATTAAAGTTGTAATATCTGATATATTTTATAGGGGATATTAAACAGGTGGAAATCATTCTGGGAAGCATTAAAGAGAGATTTGAGGTGATGTGATACAAACACATTATATGAAATTCTTAAAGCATTAATGAAAATTTTATACAAAAGAACTATATAACCATACATATTTTAAGTTGTCAAATTAATTTTTATTAAATGTTAATTGTGGCCACCGCTGTATCTGAAAAGAAATTACATATATGAACTCACTTTTCTTTTAATAGTCGGCCTAAGACCTGCACAAGATCAAGTCAGAAAATCAAATCCCATTGTGGAAAGCAGACATGAGCCTGAAATTTTACCTCTAGCCAGGAGATACAGCTAATCAACAGCTGTCAGAGAGCAAGACTTCACTGTCTTCCATCGTGTGGTATCTATGGGTTCACCATGCTCCAGTGGAAAGCCACACATCCAAGAGTATAGAGACAACAAAATGAGCTTGATAGTTTGAAAAAGCGAGGCCACAACGTTGTATGTTTATCAAATGAGGGATAAATTTGGGAGGGGGGAAGAAAGGGAATGAATATGACCAAATTACAATGCATGAAATAAAAAAGAATTAATAAACACATTTTAAGGTTAAAAATTCAGGATAAAATAGTATGTACTTCTACCCTGTGGGTTAACAAACACTGCTTCTTTGTAGACTTGATCATTTTAGATGTTTTTGAGAGACCAGATCTTGGGTTCGTACTTCATCTTAGAGAACCTGATCTAAGGCTGAGCTCCAGTTAGCTAAGGAGCCAGCATCTAGCTCCAGTTTTAAGGTTATACCCCAACAATCCGGTGTCTAGCACCAGTTTCCAGATTACTCCCCAACAAGCCAGCACCTGGCACTAGTCTCCAGGTTACAAGCCTGCCCCTGACAAGCCTGCCCCTGACTGACAAGCCTGCCCCTGACACTTCACTTCCTCACATCCACCATTGAGGGGGGAAAGCAAAAGTTAAGTTTATGATTTGGCTCCCTGCACCAGCCAACTATGTTAAAGGACAACAAGATTCCATAATCCCCCCTGCCCCCCATCAGATGTGTGTCAGGCTAGAAACCCTCTCGCTTGCTTACCACTTCCTATAAAACCTTGTCCCACTGAGAGCTTCTGGCTTCTCACTCCTGTCCTGCTGTGTCAGTGACTTGACTGAGGTCTGGGCTAGAGATTGTAAATAGGAGACCTTAATGCGACTGCATCTGGATAGGCTCCTTGGTGGTCTTCGGGTTTGAGAATGCTGGACAGGTACGTTTGTTTTCATGTTCAAATACTTGGACTAATTTCTTATTGTTATTCTTTTTTTTTCTCCCTACAATCAGAATTCTTAAAGATAAACTCAATCTTGTAAACTGGTCAAAGGTCAAAACAGATCCTCATTTTATGTTCTCATAAATTTGCCCTCTGAGATTTCAGAGAAATGATCTATGATATTCTCAGGGTAGTGAGAAAACAATGACTAGAGAGCCCTGAGTTGAATTTCTTATTTCTTAAGCAATAGAAATTTACATTTATTTTAACCCAAATCCTCCCTAGAAACTAGCTACCATTATATCCATAATTACATCCCAGTCAATTAACTTGAAACTGTAAAACATGATTACATTAAAGATTGACCACTGTACATATTTATGTTGGGTCTCCGTAGGAATGGAGAGCGTCCACAGGTCTGAGTATACACCCCTCTTCTGGTTGATTCCTGGTTATGTTGAAGCTCTTATTACATTGCTTTTCTGTGAGTGCTCTGAAAAATTGATGAGTAAAAGCTCTTTCAAGAAACGATATTCAGGTCCTGGCAAATGCAAGTTGCAATAATAGCCAAGGCACAAACTCATTTAAGAAAAGTATTATTCAAAGTAGGATGACCAGTTGTTTATAACTTAAGCAAAGAAGGACGTGCACTCTGACATCATAGATCCTATCTTGTGACATTTATAGCTACTGCTTTTCTTCACAATTGACAGGTGGGTCCCTTCAGGAGAGCTATTTTAGAAAGTTAACGGATATATTACTTTCTCCAAAATGCCAATTAGTCCCAGATTCATAGTTAAAATGCTTAAAGAAATAGTGTAGAAACTAAAAACTTACTCAAATTAATGAAACATCATAATATACCCCATTCATGAAAATATTGATGAGTATTTCCTTTTATTTATATTATGATGTAAATATATACATAAAAATACACTTAAGTCACACTTTTTCTTTTAGTTTTGTCTATATTTTTTTCTTTTTTTTCCTTTCTTTTTGTTTTCTTTTATTGTTGTGTTTCTATGTCATTGTTACCAGGCCTCAGTAATATCACAGTGCCAGTGGGTTGTGAATTTCTCCGAAGATACTTTCAGGGAATTGCTTCTTTATTGTATGTAAGCAACTTCTTATACAGTGAAAGCCTACTGACTCTGATTGGTTACCACATTACCTTTGATTAGACAGTGACTGCCCATATTATACTATCAGGGCTCTATATAGAAGAAGGACATAAAGAAGACTTGGAGAGTGCAGACTCCTCAGCAGGCAGCTACTGTCTACTCATGCTGCTATTTCAGAATTCAGTTCTGACTATAGGACTTCTCAGGAGCATGGTATGCCATGCTTCTTATTTAGAAATACAGCATACCAGGTACGAGAGTCACCAGGTCATGCCTGCATTTTCTCCTACATTTTACAGTAAAATATCAGAACTTAAATGTCTTATGTGAACGTAGTTGTTTCATGAACCACTCTCTTTAGGCTTGCCTAGCCTCTCCTTAAAAGAAATGAAATGTTTAAAAAGATAGATATCACACATGGAAAAAGTAGCCTCAAGTTTAGGTAGCCCAATCTTAACACATTTTTAAATGATAAATCAGAGGATTTTGTTCATGAGTCTTCTTTTGAAATAATGACTTGTGACGTCAACTCAATATTTGTTTAATTCACTTATATTTACATTGCAACTATGTATCTTTTCTACCCTAGCTGAAGAGGCTAACATGAAACAAGGCACATTTTCTGTTCTCAAAAATACTGTAATTTTGCACCTTAAATATCATTTATGAAGGTGATGTTGAGATAGATGTTATGATGTGCTGAGAGCAAAAACATGGCTGAAAACAGTTCTCAGTAGTAGAGCATGTACTTAGCACACACAAGGCCCTCAATTCAGTGCCCATAGCACCACCAGAGGTGAGAGGGGACCTCACTAACCAAATGACTTTTTGTTCCTCCCTTGTCTCTTCTTTCTGTTTATAAAATTTATTTTGAATGTAAATAGTTTGATGGACAGTAATTTTTGACAGTTAATGAAAACCTTTTCCATGTTTGTTAGATATTCAAAGTTTCTATTCTTTTTTTTAAGTGAACATTGCCAAGGATGTAAGGAGCAAAATATACAAATAAAAATAGTAAGTTAAAAAACATTAAGTAAATAATATTATCATCCACCATTAGGAGAATAGTTATTAATAAGTACATAATGGCACAGCGCTGTGAAGTTTCCTGTACCTAATGCACAGAATAACTGTGTATATCTATATGAAGCTAAAAATGTGCCATATATGTATACATATAATACACTCTTAAGAACCATTGCAAAGCATATATGGTATAGGTATCAAGCCTAAGAAATCTCACAATGCACAGAGGAATAAATACAATTGGGTCAATCTTTGTAACTGTTTGCAGGACCATATGCAGACCAGTAACAATTTTTATGATATCTTCAAAAAATTATTATGAGTTGTTCTATTTGATGTTTGCTAATCTCAGTATATTATATTTTCCTTGCCTATCAACTCTAACATTCTTCAGACTTATTTTGGGGGGAGAATGACCTCTGTGGTTCAGTGATTCCTCAGTAAAAACAAAGCCCAACATTAAATTTTCAGCAATGCAAGAATAGGAAGAAAACCTACTTTGCTTTTCACTTGATATTTTCTTTAGATATATGGTCATGGGTTACATTTAGCAATCATTTCTCCCTCTGGAACTGGAATATGAAACTCAAGTCTCATGCTGTAGAGTGAGGAGGTTTAAAAACAGAGAGAGTGTCTAGAGAGGAGAGAGTAGTAAAAACAGAGAAGAAATGTCTGTATTACCTTTAACATCTCTCCCACTTTCCCCTCCATGTTTCAGCAGCATACCC
This sequence comes from Arvicanthis niloticus, assembly GCF_011762505.2. NCBI lineage: Eukaryota > Metazoa > Chordata > Mammalia > Rodentia > Muridae > Arvicanthis > Arvicanthis niloticus. The sequence goes on from NC_047661.1 coordinate 111,374,270, forward strand.
AATCATTTTGCAGCATATGGTACATGAATCAACACAGTCTGATTCAATTGTGCAAACCATTCTTGCCACCTCTCAGTGCCTAGTGGCCAATTGCCCATTCACAGGGCTCAATTATCCACACATTGTTCAACTGCCCATTTCAATTTTCAACTTTCCTGCTGTTTTTATAGATGATAAAATATGGCATTTCTCATTCTCTTTATTTCCAGATACCTGCACAATAATAACGCTCTTGACTGAATACCATGTAACCAGAAGGACCACATTGGAATATTTTCTGCTCTGTGTTTTTTACAGACATTTGTGGCATTCAAAGATATATGAGTCAAAATACAGATTGAGCCTCAAACATTTTACAGTATTTTGATGCCTATCTGCCATAAGATAAGAGCCAAGCCACAAGCTGTGGGCTCAATCTATAGACCATGGTTTCCTTTGATTTATGACATGGCTACTGACAATTTAAAAAACAATTGTTGATTATATTGGGTATTTCTGACATTGTGAGACTTAAAAAATTTCTTTCAATCATCCTATTGTTGATTTATATCATTTGTTCAAATAACCACTTCAAGTTCTCCACAGGAATACAGACCACCTTTGGTATCTGAGCATTTCAATTAATGGCTTTATCCCACCGTGTATCAAAAGAATTTAAGAAAAATCATGATTGCATCAAGACTTAATAGATAAAGACTTTTACTTGTCATAAGTAATATAGAGGTACTTTAATGTATTCAGAAGAATGTATAATCTATATGTGAATTTTATATAGTTTTCCACAATGAACTCAGACATCTGTGAATTTTATAAATATTTGTAGTACACTGGTAAAAGACTGAATTAGCATTTGGATGTTGTTTGTAGCCTGGTGATAGCTGTGCACACCTTTAATCCTAGCACTCTGGAGGCAGAGGCAGATGGATCTTAGAGTCCAAGGGCAGCTGGTCTACAGAGAGGGTTTCAGTATGATTGGTGGCTATACAGAGAATCCCTGTCTTGAAAAATAAAAAAGAAGAAAAGAAAAGTAATTAATATTGCCAGGTAAACTTAGTGTACTTTTAAGCCCAAAAGACTATGGGTAGTGCCATCCCTGGGAAAAGTGGTTCTGGATGATACAAGAAACTGAGAAACTCATGGGATGTAAGCCAATAAGCAGCGATCCTCCATGTCCTTTTATAAAAATTCCTCTTTCAGGTTTCTGCCTTGAGTTCTTGTCCTGATTTCTCTTCAGGATGAAGTGTAAATTAAACAATAAAATGAACTCATTCTTCACCAAATTTTTTCACCATGGTGTTTACAGCAGCAATAGAAAGCAAATTAATACACTCCCTCTTCCATGCTTGAACTTTGGTCTTATACCAGACTTGTACTTGAAGTCGCAGCCATGTGACTATGTGTTCATGTACACAATAACATTCTCATGTACTTCACTATCCCTGGATTTTACACTTTTTCTTCCCTTTCTTCTACAATGAACCCTAAGACATTGCAGAGAGTGTGTGTGATATAGATGTCTCCTTAGAGCTGAGCTCTCCTTTCCATTGTATTCTCTACATCTTGACCAACTGTGAGTCTCTGTGTTAACCACCATCCACTAAAAAAGAAGCTCCTCTGATGAGTGATTAGAGATTCTGTGGGCATAAAAATAACAACTATGGGAAAATTTATTAGTATACTCATTTAGCAGAGTAATAGTACTGAGTTCTTCCCTAGAGTCTACAAATGAAGAAGTCATGAGTTTTGGGCCTAAACTATCAAACATATGTTATGTTTTGAGTGGTATTTTAAATCCAGTCATGTAGAGATAGACCACTCCCATAATATGGATTATTCATGATACTAATATTTATATAAGTGACTTTTCTCAGGAAACATTAGCATGGAAGTACTGAGTTTTGAAAGGGACATATTGTTTTGGCTTTTATGTTACCTATGTTTTTGTTGTGACACTTGGGCATCTGGAGTTGAGTTTTCAATAGTATCTTTTGGTATATCTGTTTGATCTGGGTAGTGTATTTGTATCTCTATTTGCTGTTATTCTAACTTGCCAAGTAACTATATATTTCATATACTTCCAAAATCCTTTAATGAGCCAGTGTGATACTCTAATAAATCTGACTGCATTCTCATATCTTAAAACTTAGAGGAAATCAATTCTTACAAAAACTCCATTTAAAGTTATTGTTTTCCTAGTAATCTGATAAATAATGGAGCATTAAATTTCCAGATGTTCTGTATTTTTTTAGAAACTGAAAAATGAAATCAGTCTTTCTGCCTCTTCATTTGATTTTTGGATCTGACAGGAAGAAGTAGGTTTTCTTTGGTTGTTTGAAAGTCATCCCCAGTCATTTCTGTGCACGTGGATTCTGGGAACTTCCTTAATTCTATAATTCTTGGGCTTCCATTGGTTGACCTGCCATCCTCCACAAGTCATATGATTATTTGCAACTTGATCCTAGCTTTGTCTCATACATTTTGTCTCAACAAAATGGTATTGTAAGACTCTGATGAGCATTAGTTTACTGGAGACCCCCCCCCCCCGAGTGAGCCAGGGATCATTGCAAAAGCAAGAAGAATTTTTTTTCCAGAATTCTGGGGTCATCCTACATCCAAAAGGAGAGGTGACCCCATGCAGCTCGTTTATCAGACATTTATACAGTCTCCAAAGGTAGCACACAATATGATTGGCACAATATGATTGGCAGCACACTGTGACTTTTAAACTGATTGGTCTATAGGGAATGAGGTGGCAGGGACATTCCTTGTCTGTGGGTGGCCAACAGTCTGTCCTGTGGGATGTGTCCATGTGCTCTGAGCCTCCCCCACCTGTAGGTTGGTCTTCTCTCCTGTTATCTGAGGAATGTTGATTAGTCTTTCTCTTCCAGGGCCTTTCTTGAGCTGACCAGGAATGTTAATTAGCCTCTGTTCCTGAGCTGACTCCTTCAGTATCAGTATAAGGATAATACTGATCAGTATTTATTATACTAATCAGTATAATAAATCTTTTCCTACTGATTCAAATTTAAGGCTTCTCTTTCTTCAGATTTTGGCATTATTAACAAATTACAAATCTTTTTTAGAAGAATAACAAATGCATGAAAGAGAGACCATTCCACACTAATGAGAAATTGATTTTGGTTTCTATATAAAATGGAATGGAAAAGGAAGGGCCTGAGCTGTCAAAGATGCCGTTTTGTTGCACACCCTGAGCTTTGCTGTCAAGTAGGACACAGTAGAGCTTTGTGAAGCATTACCAAGTCATTCTACTACCCATAGGTCATCTCTAGAATCTATCATCTTTTATTACCGAGATACTTGGTGATAAGAACAGTATACTAATATCTGCATCTGGTAGATCCTAAATTAGCATAAAATACATTTATAATTTTCATTTATTTTATGTAGTTTAAGGTAAATCACTGACGTGCTGAGGTCATTGGAGAGATTCTGATCTGACAATCTTTAAAAAAAACAGTATAAATAAATGATATAAAGTTTCCTTTCTCCATTGTTTGGGGCAAGGGAAAAGTTTCTTTGTTGTCATATTTACTCTAGTAATGTATTCCAAGAAAAACGGGCCATGACCATGTATAAATTTCATTCATAAATTTCTACTTTGAGATATTTTTTCACTGGTAAGCTTTATGCAGTCTGAACCATGGATTCAATCATTTACACTTTCAGGTTTTTGCTTCAGATATCAGTGTGACAAAACACCCAGCACAAGTGTTCATCTATTCTAAGTTTCTTCTACACAAATACTGATGACTTCAGTGGCCCCTCCCCTCTTCTAGTGACTCAATTGTTCTACTTCTGGGGAATCAGATTAAGTAAAGTCCGTAGTCCAGCCAGAGAAATTTAGTTGCTTAATTTATCCTCTATCTTTTGTCTCATTTTACTTCAGTCATTCAAAAAATGACTTCTGCATATAAATAATCAATTTCCTTTAAGCCCTAGTAGATGATTTATAAATCACTCTCTGAACAATGTAACTCTCTAAACTATCTTTTCACAAATTTAGGCTCTAAAATCTGAGAAACACAATCTTATTTGCAACATAGCAGATAATACATTATATTGTCTGATAACAAATTTTAGTGACCTAAAAAGAACAGGAAACCTTTTGGAAAAAATCAGAATTTCTCTCTTTTTAAAAATGTTATTCATAGATTTTGCTAAAAATATTTGTTCTGGCTTATCTCTAGGAGAGATATTATCAACAAATGTATTACAATAATATTTCTAATATAATAATTGAAATCTTTCAATAAAGGACTTTTCTAAATAGAATACCAACATCAGAGTTGGATTGAAAGTCTACTGTAGAAAGTAGAATTTATAGGCACAATTGCTTACGGTTAAAGGGAAATTCTGTGGTATAACTTCACTTTTTACAACACTGCTGGGACTCAACAAAAGCTACCCAAACAAAACTTAAATCTGTTTTCTTTCCCCCATAGAATCCTTGAAATTCTGCAAATTGAACCCAATAGGAAAACATCCTCAGAAGATGAGTGCCATGAACATGCATCTTCTCTATGTCTAGGAAAAGATGGTTGTTGTTTGATGCATGAGCTTCTGGCAGGTAAAGATGGGAGGTGAGCTAAGTAGATTCTGGGAACATGTGGCAGTTGCCTTGGCAACGATGTGGGGGCCACCTAGATGTGATGTAACTGGGTTAGGAGCCTGCTACCAACAATGGTGGTAGTGGGAGAAAGGACACAAAGAATAAAACATTAGCATAAATGCTTTTACTAGATCTCCATCAACCAAATATTATGCCCACACATCACATATATGTGATCATTACTTTATTAAATACAACTTTAAAGCTATATTCCAATGATACATGTAAAGAATGAGATGAAGTTGAAACATAAGAACATTCTGCTATATCCTCCTGTGCACTAGTGAATAGTCTTTCAAGGAGTATGACTTCCTTGGAGACCAATGGTGCAGAGAAAGACAATGATTAGGTGCATACATACTAACTTAGATGAATTGATGTCTACTTGCAATCCTGTGTAAATGTGGTCATTATTAGACCCTTTTAACAATTACCTCTTAGCATTTCCATATTTTCAAACTGCTTTGTTTTATATCAAAAAGCTTTAAAGGCGTAAATGATTTTTTAATATAAAGATTCAACTATCCTTGGGTATTGTTTTTCCATTGTTTAGAAAGCAGAATTTTCTTGGAATTTTTGAGAGCATGGAAGAGGAGAGAACACATGTTTAGAAGTCATAAATCACATTTATTGTCTTAGTCAGTGTTCTCTTGCTTGAAGAGACACCATGACCATGGCAACTCTTATAAAGGAAAACATTTAACTAGGCCTGGCTTTCAGCTCAGGTTTAGTCCATTGTAATCATGGCAGGAAGCATGGTAGCATGCAAGCAGGCGTGGCTCAAGAGTGAAGCTGAAAGTTGTACAACCACATTCACAGGCAACAGAGGAACACTGAGCCTAGCTTGGGTATTTTAAAAGCCAAAAGCCCACCCCTCAGTGAAGCACTTCCCCTCTAGCAAGACCACACCTACTCCAACAAGGCCACGCCTTATAATCCCTGTCAAGTAGCGCCGTTCCCTAATGACCAAGCATTCAAATATGAGCCTATGGGGCCATTATTATTTAATCCACCACTTTTATATATTAAACAATTTCCTAGTAGTCTTATCTCAAATATGTAATTTTCGTGTAAATATTATTCACCAAGGGAAACTTCTTCAGTGGGATTAATTCTCTGTGGGAATCAGACAAGATTTAATTTCCAAACAATAGTGGCTAATATCCAAAATGACTAACTAGTATAAAACATTAAAATATAAATTGAAGCATGACTAAGTTTTAGAATACCCTTTCATATCTGTTGATAGATTCTTTTTATTTGCTTGCTTTACCCAACATCTTTTAAACCATGAGGTTACTAGACAGAGAAAAACATATTATTCTCACCCACTGACTTCTCAATGAAATTGAGGCCAGAAATTGGGGTGCTAATAACTGTGCGCTACACACACCTCGACTGAATCCTGGCCTTGCCAGTCACATGTCAAACGACTTCACTGTTTCTCAGTTTTCACAATCACAAATTAGACATATTAGCCAGAAAGTGGTGGCACACACCTTTAACTCCAGCACTTGAGAGGCATAGCCAGTCAGATCTGAGTTCAAAGCCAGAGTAGTCTACAGAGCGAGTTTCAGGACAGAAGGGGCTACAAAGAGAAACCTCTGGAAAAATAAAACCAAAAACCTAAACAAGAAAAAAAAATCACCACCACTAACAACATAAAACAAATTAGGATATTAATAATAGTTATGTACATGAGTTTTTGTTGTATTAATGTAAATATTCATGAAGGACTTTCATGTTTGGAGGAGAACGTTAATTTAAAAAAAAAAAAAAAGACATGTAAGCAAAATAGGGCTGAAAACATCTCTCAAAATGTATAAACTTGGTAAAAAAAAAAATACCCTAACAAAAATAATAATGAATTTCTTCAAAGATTCTCAGCATCTGAAGGCAACTCAGCAAACATTAATCTAGGATTGATGCTATCTACAGATCATACTAAAAGGCTGACTCTTCTCTTTTTCCACTTGTTTCAAAGGAAGGGGAGCAATGTAATAATATCTTTGGGCCATCAGTTTGAATTCAGTAATGCTCTTGTTTTATGTTAAAAGAGATTTTGCTTTGTTTTGTCTTTTGCTCTGCCTGTTTTTTTTTTATTATTATTTTTATTTTTCAGATGAGCTGATAACAGATGGTAAGAACATTATATTGAATCTCACTCAGTTGCAAATCCTACTTCTCATTTGAACTGTTTATGAACTATTTTGATTGTATTTATTTTATTCAAGAGATAATATAATAAAAGTATTAATGTTCTAGACTCCTATACCTAATGTTGGGTGTAAATCTGCCTACTATTTTTTGTAGACATTATGTGAGAAGTTAAAGATGTTATTTAATCTCCTACACCTCACCTCTTAGTTCAAAAATTGGAATATAAATGGCATCATCACATAGGATACTTATGAAACAAGAGTGAGTTACACCATATAAATATCATGCTTGAAAAATCCCTTAGTATACACAAAATACCCGATTGATTTAACTTCTATATTCATCAGACTTATTTTGTGTACTTGAGGTCTTGGGCATTCTATACTTAGTAGTATATATTATACAGTAGACTTTTTAATATAAAAGATATATCAGTTAATATAATCATCACTACTTTATTGAGCATAAACTGAACCTAAAAGAAGGTAGCTTGAGAAATAAGAGAGTGGAATTCTTCAGTTTAACCTTAGCCTCTCAGGGTCCAAAGCTATGTTCATTATCATTATCCCAAAACAGTAAAAATGTAAAACACAAAATGATGATATATTTCTTGGTTGATTGGTTATGTCTAAAGCATAGCTTTCTGAAAATAGAGCACTAATTTAGTCCTAACTATATACTGCCTTATTCTTGTTACTTATGTTGTAGTATTTTCCAGAGAATATCAGAAGGAAAATACTAACGTCATTAATGTGTCATCTGATTAATTAAACTTGTCAGTCAAGAATATCAATTCCTCAATAAGCACGGTACCTTTATGGGAGATTTTTACTGAATCGTATGTGTGTGTATGTTTCAATTAATAACTCTTTTCTCTATCCTTTTCTTTCTCGACACCAAAAATTCTCTAGGCCTCAACATCCTTTATTTAAAAGGTGTATATGTGATAAAAGTATAGAAATAAAAAGATTTATAAAAGCTAAAGTCACAAGTATAAATCAAACAATAACCTCTGATATAAAAAAGACTAAATATCCTTAACTTCACTATTTCTGTCTGTGAACATGAAAGTGATTTCACTGCTCATGCAATTAAAAAGTAGGATATATATATATATATATGTTTCTATTTAATATTCTAATATGTCCTATGTATGTCACTAATGGTCTTTAAAACATGTTCTTCATAAAGAGGAAAGCCTTCCTTGAAATATACCATTATCACTTTAGTGTGCATCTCAAAATCATTTTACAGCTATACCTTTAATGTCTTTACTTTCAAAATAAGACTAAAATGAATATTTTTTTGTAAATTTCTGTGTATAATTCTGATTATGTCCTTACATCAAGCTACTAGGAGTCACAAGAAATGAAATTACAGTCATAAAATCTTGGTTTATTTTAGTAAGTTATTTTGTATTGCATCAACTTCTACATTGTTAATGACAAATTTGCCTCCATAGATACAGTTATTTGAGAACATTTGCTCTTCTCAGGGGGAATGAGTCAGAAGGTGATCACATACAATTTCTTTACACATCACTTGCCATTGAGATTGCTCTGCTCTGTGACATCTGTACTAAGCAGCAGAGCTTTAATTCCCCAAATTAAAACCCACCTAGACACCACCTTCAACACCAACTCACTCAAGCACAGAAGGGGAGCTGTGTCTTCCTCTGCTTTGCCTCCTAGTGCTTTTGTACAAACTTCTGGAGCCTTTGTTTGCTCAGCTGTTAGGAGAGTACTTCAATCCTGAATTGTAAGAAAAGATGAGATTTTATGAATTTTTTAGAATAAATGTTCCATATATGATAACTGTATGAACTATGTTAAGTGATACATTCATTTATCAATTGTTCTTACAATATCTACTGTGACTAGAACATGATTTAAATGTTTCCCCCAAAGGCTCCTGTCCCAGATGGTTGGTAATTGATGAGACAATGATAAAACTAGTGGAGGGTCTAAGGCCACTGGAGGCACTAGAAGGCATTATAGTTTCTTTTGTTTTTTAGGACATCAGTCACTTCTGAGAGAGAGAGAGAGAGAGAGAGAGAGAGAGAGAGAGAGAGAGAGAGAGAGGAAAAAGGGTGTATAGAAATTTTCTTGAATTATTATTTTCTTAAAAATTTTCTTGCTTGCTCTCTGTGTGCTTTCTCCCTCTTATGCATGCTCCCACTGTGATGTCATCCATGATGCTGTGATGTAGCCAAAATGCCCTCTAGGAAGCTTCACATATAGAACTGCCAAAACCCTGACCTAAATAAATACCTTTCCTGTATAAAGTGCTCATACTCTGATATGTTATGATAGCAACAAAACATGTACTAAGAGCTCCAAGAAGAAAGTATATTTATAGAAACTCTAGATAAACTGAATCAAAGCCCAGGTCACACATGATTACTAATCCTAGATTAAAACTATAATAAAATGAGAAACCACAAAGTTTTTAAGGACTAAGAGGAACAAAAACTCCTTTTAGTTAAATTCTGTAAGAAATCTATGATCTTATGCATCAAATATTCAAGCAATGTGTGTCTTCTTTGCAAAGAGAGAGTCTACACTAGAGAAAAAAAGTTGTAGATTCAAAATATACTGCCAGTTTTCTAAGATCTCACTGTTCCATTCCTGTCACCTTAGCTGTATAGTTTTTTGCTTCCCACATGCATGTAGCAGAGAAAGCTACAACTATATGAATGGTAATTCATTCCAAATTATATAAAATTAGGAGGTGATCCACAAGTCAAAAGAAGATGAAAACGATCAAAGAAGGATTAACTTCAGATCCTCTCTTATAATAATTCTATATTCTAATGAAAAATTATTATAAAATATCATCAACAATTGTTCCTTTGTCACAGAAACCTCTGTGGAAATGATTATAGTCACACTTCCATGGGTGATTCATTTAATGGCTCTTTGAAAAAAAAATGCATTTTCAACCAGTATAATATAATTTTAGACTTTTCTTTTTTGAAACCTTGCAAAATCTTCCCAGCCAACTGAGTATTAAAAAAAAAAAACTGTTTTAAAATCACTGCTTGAAATACAATTGAGAATGTTACCTAAATCACACTTCTTTTCCTAGGCTTTGCTTGAGAAGATGCACACAAGAATAAGTGATGTTACCATCAGTAAAACTGATAAGACAAATTTTTGAAGACATCTGCAGATTTTTTACTTAACTCTGTAAATAGCAAGTGCATTTTGTCACACAATAACACAAAGAATGCTGACTAAAATCAAATGATATATGACAAGCCGGCCATAGAGCCACAGAAGAAATAATAGCAAATTCAGGAAGTAAATCTCCACCACTGGAAATAAAATTTTAAAAAATTACATTAAACATTACAATAAAATGTTAAGAATGCTCAATTTCATTAGGACAAGAAGAAAGAAGATAGTGTAAGGAAATTTAAGTTAACTCTCAAGGTTCCAGTATGGGCAATTAGTTGCAAATTTCTAAGGTTCTAATTACATGATAATTTTATTCTAATACATAGAGGAGATACAAGAGCTGATTTTCATATTTAATTCAGTTTGTTACAAAAATACATGGATTATTTGAGTGCCACATTCAATATTTGTGTCTGTGGGGGAATGTGATTTTCTATTTGTGATGGCTAATCTTAGATGCCAGCTTTGGCACACCTCTTCAGCTTGTATCAGATAGGTTTGTAGGAATGACTTCGAGGTACTTTCTTGATTGGTAGTTTATATAAGATAGCATAGTCCATTGCAAATGGTGCCATTCTTAGGTAGGTATGCCTGAATGCACAAAAAAGCAGATGAATGTGAACCTAGGAGTAAGTCAGTATGAAAAATTCTTGCATCATCTATGCTTCAGTTCCTGCCTCCAGGTTCCTGTCTTGAGTTCCTGCCATGGCTTTCCTGGATAGTGGACTGTAGCCTGTAAGTAGAAATAAATCCTTTCATCCCTAAATTGCTTCTTGTTATAATATTTATCACAGTAACAGAAACTATAACACCATTCTAGTTAATACAGAGAAAGGTAAAAGAACACTGAATGAATACAACTAGGTTCAAAAGAAAATATTATGTGATCTTCTGTGAGTCTAGTGAAGATAGCAAGTCTTCTTCAGTCTTCTGAGTAAGGGGGAAGGACTAGTAAACCAGTACACAATACTTGTACCACAAAACATGCTAATTCATTTTCTTAACCAAAACATAAAATAATGTCTTTCTAATAAGATTTAATATACAGACTAACTTCTAAAATTATTTACAATAGAATGTAACTTTACCAATAGAATGAGTTCACCAAAATATGATAGACATGATAAAATAACATGTACTACTGAAAGGCATGGTTTCTAAACCAAAAGTGTTCTTACTTTAGTGCCCCACTGAAGGCTGTGAATTTTATGTTTGAAACAAGAGATAGTATGCCAAACACATAGTAATTCAATTAAAATGTTTTATTATAGACTCCATGTAACTTATTTTTATAAAATTAAATATCTTATAGTTTATTTAGGTAGAGAAACAGGTAAGTTAATAAATATAGGCTGGTGGGGAAAGTGCAAGGCTTGAGTAAATAGAACATTACAATGAGAAATTTCTCTTTAAATGGAATCAGTGGTATTATATTAAAATGTCAAGCAATGTAGAAATACAGGTGAAAAGATTCTTCCAAGAATATCCAGAATTATGAGTGCATTATATAGCAAACAACAGAATATTCTGGAAGCATTTTAAGAATAGGTCTATTTTGGTTGACAGTTGGACAATACAGTTCATTACAGTTGGGAAGTCATGGCAACCAGTGCATGAGGCAATAGGAAACAGATCAAGCTACTACTCAGATTGCTTTCTTCTTATTAATCATCCAGAACACTGTCTTGTAAAATAAGTGATATCACCTACATCTAGGGTAGGTCTGGAAATCCCCTCATCTTTATTCCTAAAGGTTTGTCCCCTAGATAATTCTAGATCTTATCAAGTTCACAGTTAACATTAACCATATTAAAACATTGTTAGTAATTTCAGATACTTAAAGAACCATGCCTGAGAGCAGATAGTGAAGTTAAAGACTCAACAAATGGCCAAGTGCTGAACAACCTTGTTGCTCACTCCTGAAATGTTTCTGGAAGACAAATGTGTGTTCTGGTTTATTTTTTAGAAAAATCATTGTAAAGAACAGGGAAAGTTAAAACTAAAATCCATGTATTCCATTATGAGCCTGTCATGGAATCCACAAGAGAAATGAGAGACATTGATCTGTGGAAGAAGCACTGGAATATTAGTTGGGTTTTTATTGCTGTGATAAAACACCATGACCAAAAGCAAGGTGGGTAGGAAAAGATTCATTTCACATACAAATCTGGAGTCACAGTCCATTGAGAGAAGCCAAGGAAGAAAGTGAAGCAGAGGCAGTGGAGGGATGCTGCTTACTGTGTTGCTTGCTCTTCATGCCTTGCTCACTCTGCTTTCTTATATCACTAAAGATCACCTTCCCAGGGGTGGTACTGTTCACAGTGAACTGGGACCTCTCACATCAATCATTAATAAAGTAAATTCCCCCAAATCTTGCCAATCTTAAATTAAGAACTCCTTTGCCTGGGCTGGAGAGATGGATCAGTGGTTAAGAGCACTGACTGCTTTTCCAGAGGTCCTGAGTTTAATTCCCAGCAATCAAAGGGTGGCTCACAACAATCTGTAATGGGATCTGATGCCCTATTCTGGTGTATCTGAAGATAGCTACGGTGTACTCATATACATAAATAAATCTTAAAAAAAAATTCCTTTGCCCAGATGTATCTAGGTTTCTGTCTAATCAACAAAACTAACCAGTGCAAGTGTGGAAATGAGACAATTGAGTTTAAAAAAAAAACACCTACAAAACACTTTGAATCTATTTTAAAAATATATACTTGATTTGTGGCATAATTAAAAAAAAGAAATACAAAGGAATCTAATCCAATTTCCAAGATTTTAATTTAAATAAATAAGTTCATCTAAATTTATTTCCTTATCAATATGGAAAAAATAAGAGGAACAGATTTAAAACCTTAAAGAAAACTTAATTTAGATCTTGAAGGTGAAATGACAAGGCTTCTGAAGAAGGGTTTCCACAAGAGATTGAGTATATGAGAATAGAGAAGTAGCTTTGATAGATCTTACAGTTAATAATAACAAAGAATGAATTTGCACAAAAAAAGCAATATAAGCAGTAACTCATACAGCTTTGAGAATACAAATCACCATTCACAGAGAAAAAAAAACCTTAAAACTATATTGCTTAGACACTGGGAAAGAGGAAGAAGACACAGCCTCATAGGTATAGAGTCTGCCTGGTTTGGCCTCAGTGAGAGAAGATGCACCTAACCCTCTAGAGACTTGAGGCCCCAGGGAGTAGAAAGGCCTGGGTGGAGAGATAGAGACATCCTCTTGGAGACAGGGGGAGGAGGAGCTATGGGATGGGGGGTAATTGATAGGCAGTCCAGGAGGGGATGAAGCCTGAACTGTAAAAATGGATACTTGTAGACAGCAGTAGATACGATACAACTTGAGGGAAGAACTAGTAAACTAAAAAAATGAAGTTTGAGAAATATGTATAGGATTTTAATCTGTCCATATTGTAAAGTATAGAATAGCTATGCTCCAAATAAAATATCAAAAGATAAACTTTTTAATAAGATCAGGTGTGTGATTATCTAGCCACCCCATGAGGAAAATTGCAATAACAGAATAAAATAAAAAGTTGCTAGACCTGAGAATCATTATAGGCAAGACACAAGAAAAGCCCCACTGTGGGTTCTCAGCTCAAACCAAAGGTTATCCTGCACAGAAAGGGAAGCTACCCAGGGATGTCTAATGGAACAGTGGGACCTCCAGCTCCTTTTGTTGGCAAGGAAGGGCCATAATTTTCAGGCATGATAAATAACAGACTCAACATAAATCCTCAAAAGCAAAAACCAACAGGGCCTTGGAAGGCTGAGAGACAAGAGCTAATACAGCCAATACAGACCCAGAGGATGGAAGATCAAACCACAGATGTCAAATGTCAGGCTATAAAATGTAATAGATTTGTTTGTTGTGCTAACCCTTGCATTGATGTCAGTCTTAAATCCCTCCCTTGCGTGTCTTTTGAAACGGAAATATGCCTAGCCTATGCCCATTTTACCATTCCATTTTAGAAAAGGATATAGAATCTATTACAGTTTCAAAGACCTGTGAATGAAGAAGATTTTGGTCACATGAGAAACCTGTACCCATTCTTACACATGCCCAATTTAGACAATGAAGCATGGGGACCTTTGAACTGCTATTGAAACAATATTTTATACTTAGTGGATTGGGTGAGATTTTGGAGAATGCTTGAATGAGATGAGACTATTTTGCCCAAGTAAATGGAATTAATTTGAGGAGAATTAATAGAAGACTATTGTAGACAGAATTAAGCCTCTATCCTCACCCCCCCTCCCAAAAAAAAAAAAAAAAAAAACCCAGTACCACTGAATTCTTTAAGCTTTTGCAGAAAAACAGATAATATGAGATATAAGGATTCAAGGTTGGCCTTACTCAAATTAATTTATGTTTTTTATAAGAAAAGAAAAAATTTGGACATTTTTCTTAAATTTTGATTAAGAGCAGAAGAGAGATAAGAATAAAATTACATCTGGGAGTGTAGGTGTAGGTTTCTCAAAGGAAACTAAAAAAGAGAGATGCCTGGTAAATGAAGAAGATATGCACATGTAGACACAGACTTTCCCAGAGTCCCAGCTTATTGGAAGGGGTTTATGTAACAGTATGCAATGACAGAACTAAAATCTGAGGAAATCCTCCTTTGAGCTCCAAACACCAAAGACTGTGCAAAGAGACAGGCATGCAGCAGATTCTCCACAGAGAGACAAGCCAGGTCTTGACCATTATTTGATTTCAGACTTCAGCCTAGCATACTGTGAAAGAATACATTTTTTTGTTATTGTTGTTATTTTAAAACACTTGGTTCATGGTGGTTTGTCATGAAGAAATTAATTTAAAAATGTAAATGTCAGGCTTCATGCTGTAGGAATATAAAGAAAGTCGTACCAGTGGTTTGGGTATGCAAATGCTTTGTGGGAAAGCACGTTATCAAAGAGTAGCAAGTACATAATATTTACAGTGAGGAAATGTAAGTGGAAACATCAAGTGTAGATATCTTGATGAAGAAATTTACCTAAGGACCAAAAAAGAGCACTGAAAGTCATTGTTAATAGAAGTTTGTTCAGTAAATTTCTACCTGAGTAAAAATTGTTAGATACTTTCCAAAAATAAAGAGAAAGGACAGCAAGGAATGAAGTGTTGAGGAGAGAAAAATGGCCCAGAGAAAAGCAGTAAAAATACAAATACTAGGTCTTAGATGGAACAAGAAGTGTCCACATAGAAGAAGAAGAAAAAAAGTACATGTAAGTGTTGAAATTCTTGGATGAGAGTATTTAGTTGTGTTAAATAAAACTGAGACTGCAAAACTGGCTGAACATAAAGGGGAAATAGAAGATTCAAGGAACATGCAAAGTTTATATTTAAGAACCTAATATTAGCACAGGCAGAGAGTCTGTTTGTTATAGAGCAAAAATTATTTTTCCTTTTATTGAAAATAGGGCTTTTCAAACAATATATTCTGATTATGGTTCCCCTGCCTCATCTTCTACCAATTCCTCCCCCTTCCCCTCCCATTCAGATCCACACCCTTTTTTTTTATTCTGTCTCTCCTTAGGAAACAAACAAACCTGTAAGATATAATAACAAATTGATGTTTCTCCTTTGGTGGGGCATGTTCCAGCACTATGATCTGAACAGTAGTCCGTAGAGATCATGGCTCTATGTAGACACCAGCACAACTTCTCCATGTTCAATGAGTTGTGTAGGTGCTGTCTTCAGCAAGGAGGCCTTACTATCAGTTTGTGGAGAGCAGCCAATAGCCTTGGCAATAGCCTAGATTTGGGAGGGGGGTTGCTTCTCATGGAACCCCTCTGACATATAACTAGATTAGAGGCAATCCATTCCTGGTACTGGAAGCTTCATTTGGTGACAAGAGATGTTAAGCTGGGGCTATGTCTCCCTGTTGTTTGTTTATTTCATTTAGCTTGCCTTCATGTATGTATATATATATTAGGAATCTTTAGTTGTAGTAGGTTTCCAGATGACCCCGCAAATGGCCCTTTGTTTTAGCTTCCTCTCCCGATGTTCCCTCCCTCGCCCTTTTTTTCCTCCCCATCTCTGTCTGCCAACCCATAACAATCCTTTCCCATATAGTTCTTACTCTATACCTAACCTCTGTGGTTATAAAAATTGTAGCTTGCTTATCAATAACAACAGCTAACATTCACATATAAATGAATACATACTATATTTGCTTTTTCTGGGTCTGGGTTATCTTCTTCAGGATGATTTTTCCTAAGTTCATCCATTTATCTGCACATTTCATTGTCTAACAGCTGATTAATATAGTAATTAGAGCAAGAATTCTTAAGGAGCAACTGTCTGCATAATGGCATGGAGCTGTATTGATTGCCTGGCTATCTTTATTGCTAGTCTATTGCTGTAATAAAACATCATGACCAAGGCAACTTGCAGAAGAAAGTTTATTTGAGAAATATGCTTACAGAGGATTAGGTCTATAATGGCCAGGTTAGCAGGGAGCAGAGATTGAGGTAGCAGCTGAGAGCCTAGAGCTGAGGGCTTATATTTTGAAATGCAAGCAGGAAGCCAAAAGAATGCACTGGAAAGACTATATGGCTTTTGAAACTTTAAAGCCAGACCCTGGTAGCATAGTTCCTCTAGCAAGGCCACAACTCTTAAAACCTCCCAAACAGCCAACAACTGGGAACTAAGTATGCGAATGCCTGAGAATATGGAAAATGTCTCATTCAAACCAGCACATTGGCTACCAACCATATTCATTAGCTTGGTGGTAGCAGCCCAGAACTCAAAAACAAGAAATGAATTGATATTATTGCAAAAACAAAGGAAGATGTGTAAATCAGGGCGGGACCAATGGATCTGACATCAATAAGATAAAAATATTTAAACACAATGGAAATAAGCCGAATACACTAAAAAGGAATCGTATGCCAAAGCTGTCAAATGAAAGGTTATTGACAGAGACATAAATCTGGAATTTAGACAAATTTGTCCTTTCCAAACAGCAGTTCCTCCACTAGCCGGCAGCATTACCTGAAATACTATCTTATTATTCTTATTTTGGGGAGGCCTGCTAAAATAAAATTTCACATATGAAATATATGACACTATGTTAACCAGTTAAGTCAGGAAATAGTAACACGTGATAAGTGTCCGTTCTCTCTTTATATGTTGTTGACAAATAGCTAGAGCCCATTTCCACGGTATATTCTAAGCAAAAATGTGGCTAGCAAATAAAGTGGAGTCGAAATACACTCTAGATATAATACTTCATAATACAATGCATAAAAGGTTCTTGACCATTCACAGTAAGTAGTAAATATTCACATAAATGATAGAACGCTTCATTCTACTTACGTAATTAGATCATTTTAGTTTGCTAACAGAGCACCAACTTCTCAAGCTGTGCTGTCTTTCACCCTCTCTATGTTATCCAACATCCTCATATCTTGCCAATGGATGAGGTACACACGTGTCATGCACACGCACTCAGAGGTTTCAAATCACAGGTCCTGTTCATAAAGTTTGCTTCTGATGTTCTACCACTTTGTGTTTCTGTTGAGGTTTGTAAGATAAGAGAAGGAAGAGCATATATTTAAAAAAAAAAAAAAAAAAAAAAAAAACCAGTTGGGTGGGTTCAGATAACAACAGGACTCGGAATCTGAAGCTGCTTCGAATCTCCAAAACTCTTTACACACACACACACACACACACACACACACACACACACACACACACGTATCTGTATCTGTGATCTGTGACATTCTGTCATAGAACGCATACCATCCTCACAAAGTAATATAGTAAGATAAGTTGAAGGAATCCCAAGAATGTCTGTGGTTTTAGCATCATTCCATATTGCTAAAAATTCCAGTATTCTTCTGTGTCTTTCTTTGGCTTAAGGGAAAATGCTTGACCACAGGCTCCATCATAGCTGGCTACTTTTATGCTACATTCCCAGTACCTGGCATAGCATGTGGGAGGAAATGTTTACACCTGAATCCTAGCTGCTCAGAGATTAACCAACAAGGTTTGTCTTGGAACCTTCTGATAAATTTCCTGTGATGTCTAGGGAAATGCAGACCATTATCTGCGGTTCCCACTCCACAAAGCGCTGTCACTCACCAGCTTTCACCAAGCTCAGAAGTCAGGCCAGCAGGTCTGCTTGGAAAGTACTGTTTAGGTTCTGAGCACAAGTTTCTTCGGAGCCACATGTGCAAATGCGCACACTCACATTCCCCACTCCGTCCGTTGTTTTTTTTTTTGTTTGTTTGTTTGTTTTGGTTTTTTTTTGTTTTTGTTTTTGTTTGTTGTTGTTTTTTTGTTTTTTTTAACCAGGGGCAAAAAGACCTACACTGCAAGGATTTGTTTTAAGAACATTTGCATCCTTGGTTTATATTCTGAGTGCTGGGGACATTCTAATCTGAGAAGAATTCTCCAGGATAGAAATGTCGATCCATTTGAGGAGAGACTAAAAGCAAAGCGGGGGTGGGGGGGGGGATGCGGATTTCCAGTGATAAGGGTTAGGAGTCGAAAGGAAATTGATAGACACTGAAAGTAGGAACAAGAAAAGGAATCTCCGACCGGGAATAAAAACAGGGTCCAAATATTGAATTAAATCCCAAAGCCAGAGACACAGAAGTATAGTCAGCAAAGGCATCCCTATACACTGTCCCGAAATTCACCTGTCATCTTGCCTTCTACTCACTAGTGAACAGTCAGTTGTTTCAGGAGAATAGATCTTACTGTAAAACTAACAGCAAAGCCCTAAAGTTAAAAGAGGGAAGACTGTATTGGACAGACTGGGATTCCAGGGAGAAAGCACATCTTCCCTGTGCCATCAGCTGGCAGCTGCCAGGAGAGGAGCAGAGAAGGCATGAAACCCAGAGTGTGGGCTAGAGAAGCGAAGACCAGGAGCTTGCGGGGTGGGGAGCAGGGGAGGAGGTGTTCCGTCAGCCTTGCGACCGGCAACGTCACTGAAGCTGGGGACTCCTGGAGACTATAAAGCGCGCCTTCAGCGCAGATCTCAGCTCTCCCGCTGCTGCCTGGGAGCTCCTCCTAGGTAGGACCCAAGCAAGGAGAGTCTCTGGTTCTTTCCTCCCAGCAGAGCCGAAAACTCCCAGGAGTAAGTGAGGCTCCAGCTCTGCAGCCTTTGCCCCATCACAGCATCGCAGGGGGCGGTACCATAACTGCCGGTTACCAAGGTGGTACCCAAAAACAACGTGCCCAGGGGGTGAAGAACTTCAAGAGAGCCGGCTCCTGCTGGCCGCCAGAGTGTGGCAGGTCCCAGGCTGCAGACTATGGCCATGGCCTCAGAAAACTGGACCGACGGGACGGTAGGACTGGGGACCCACACAGGGAATCTGAGCGCCGCGCTGGGGCTCACTGAGTGGCTTGCGCTCCAAGCTGGCAACTTCTCTTCCGCGCTGGGATTGCCAGCGCCATCCCAGGCACCTTCCCAGGTCCGGGCCAACCTGACGAACCAGTTCGTACAGCCGTCCTGGCGGATTGCGCTCTGGTCGCTGGCCTATGGCTTGGTGGTGGCCGTGGCAGTCTTCGGAAACCTCATCGTTATCTGGATCATCCTAGCCCACAAGCGCATGAGAACGGTCACCAACTATTTCCTGGTAAACCTGGCTTTCTCTGACGCCTCCGTGGCTGCCTTCAACACCTTGGTCAATTTCATCTATGGTCTTCACAGCGAGTGGTACTTTGGCGCCAACTACTGCCGCTTCCAGAACTTCTTTCCCATCACAGCGGTGTTTGCCAGCATCTACTCTATGACAGCCATTGCAGTGGACAGGTAAGGCGTCGGGGGATGAAGGGTGAGGTACGGGGAGGAGAATAAAATGGAGCAAGTAGTCGGTACCACTATAAAACAAATGACGACCCAATGGGATTTTAATGGTGTAGGAACTGTGAACCAATTTCTGTTCACAAGATCTCTCTCACTCCAGCTCTGACTCCCTGGCATTGGGCATCTGAAGGGACAGCAGATGGCAAATGAGTGCTGTGAAAATCCATCATTCCAAGTAGACAATCAACTGGAATGACTGAACTACTGTTACCATTTGTGCTCCGAGGAAAATTGGTTTTGCCTTCTTTTTCTCTGTTGTTTAGTCACCATGCTGGCTAAGAAACATACAAAGGGCCACCCACCTACTCCCCTTCTCTTTGGAGTCCTGGTCAGTCTCTGCTCTCTAAAGCTGATCCAAAGCCAGCTCTCTCCTGCCATCCCTGTCAGGGTCCAACAGAGGCAATACGCTTGTTAAAAGTCTTGTCAGTTTCCATTTCTTTCTTGACTAGAATTAAAGTCTAGTGACTCAAGGAAGACCCTTGTGCCTGAAAGCATGTAGCTGAACTTTTCAGAATAAAACATTACACCCACAGAATAAGTGATTACAAACTCATATATATGTACACGCATATATATATATATATATATATATATATATATATATATATATATATCACATACACACACACACAACGGTATGTTTCTCACCTAAGGTGGAAATTCTGAAACGCTTAAGGAATTAAAAGCTTACTGAATCTAAGATATTTGTTATTATATTCAAGCTTTTACAAATTCTCCATGCATTTGCTTTCTCTCATAGAACACTAAGAAATGTACATGTTTGTTGAAAGACTTGTGAGCCCTTATCTGTCAGTGAAAAATGGTTACCTTTAAATTCAATATTATGATAAAGATGAACAGGACATAGCCAGGTAATTCTGCATTCACCTTAGTGATTGACATTTGCAAGGGGCTTAACGCCTGTTTTAGCAGTCTCAAGATTCTGTGAAAAGATTGCTTTTTTATATTAATGAAGTTACTATAAAGTTAAAGGACTAAATAAATATTAATTATTCCTACACTCACCTATCATTATGAGGTAAAAACTTGCTCTTTTTTTTTTTTTTTGAAATATTGAACAAAGAGGTTTTAATTGCATTAAGCTATAGAAAGAGTTCACATGCCAGGCCCACAATGCTAACCCAAAGAAGCAACATATGTCTCTAACTAGGATAAACAAACATAAAAATAAACACTTTTTAAAGGTCTCCAATACCATGTCATCCCTTTCCCCTCTAGCACTGATCATCTTCACATCTCTGCTGGGGATAAACTTGGAGGTCAAGACTGAACAAAAGCAGCCTGAAGTTTAGGAAAGTGAAATTCCCCTTAAACCTTGCCCCACAGAGACAGAGCAAATGTTCCCTGAGGTTTGCAGATCATCCATTCTGATTTGTTCTTTTTAAACAGATTTCTCGTATGTGAGTGTTTATTGTTGTGATGGGAAAAAGAGGTGTTAGTATATGATGTCATAAAATAATCAGTCCTAATGAGGCGACATACCGTTTGATGGAAATTCTAGTGTCTGTAAAATTGGCTTCTGAGGAGGAAACTATTTCTCTAGTTTTTTCTGGGCAACACTTCAGATGTAGCTTTGGGGTTATCTTAACTGATAATGCAGGGCTACTGCATTTTGTTGAGTACTTGGAAATATTATGGATTTATTACTTATTCTTCTTCACTTATTTCATAGAAAACATCATAAAACTAAACCTAAATAAAATTCCCACAGCACACATTTTGCTGTGAGGTTGAAGGGAGCTCAGTTTGTGTACTGCTGATCTCTTTTGCTTAAACTGTTATTCAAAAGAATACTCTAATCTGAGCAGACAAATGACTTAAAGACTATGTGTGTGGGAAAAAAATCCCTATCTGAGATAATTGTTAGATCAAAGAGTACAACAGCTAGAAAGATTCCTTTTTTGCCACTCCATGGATCCTTTCGATGATGGTATCTTATCAAACACAGACTAGGAGCGGACGCTGTAGCGTTTGCAGCCTTATCATAAGATAAACTTTGCAAGCTTAGTTTGCAAAATAAGATGGCTTCTCTGGTTATGGTTTCCTGGACGTACTGCTACGTATAGCTGACATCATTGCTAACAATGTATTTCCCCAGAGTGTATAGTTTCCTGTATAATTAATGCTTTATTAAAATAACTATAAATTAAATAATATGCAAAATGTTCCCATTCATAAAGGATATGTCCAACCTGTGGCCGTCAGCTTCATGCATGCCAGGATAGCTGGGTATGGGGATCAATACTTTTGGAAATGACAGTCAGCATTCCTTATATAATATAAACTGGCTGATGTGATCCTGTTCTGATTGGAAAGCACATTCACTTTAATCTGTTTCTTTACCTAAATTAAAAGATCTCCCGAGTACGGAAGGAGAATACATTTTGATTTAGGCATATGGCCTTCCATCAACTGCAGCAAGTGTTCGCAAGCCTTCTGCAGCAATTATAAAACTCAGACTTGAAAAGGGCTGTTCCCTTAATAAGCAACAGGCAGTAATGGTCACATATTTATTTGATAAAACGTTGTGTATCTTTGAAATGAATTGATTTATTTTTTCCACTCTGTAAATAACTCCACCAAAAACTTGAATGTGTCATCAGAGGTGTTAGTTTTCTACTGACATGTGGCACATACACAACATTATTAGCAGTCCCAGAAAGCCTGTTTTGGTGCCTGAAAGGCCACTTCTCTATCATCATTGCCGTCTTGATACCCAGACCCCAAACACAAGGTAGAATAACTTCCTCTACCAATCTGAGTTACTCTTCATCGTTCTCTCCAAATTGCCTTTCTGGAAAACAGCAAAACAAAACAAACAAACAAGCAAACAAATGAACCATTTGGCTATAACACTTGTCTTTAAAAATGTCAAACCTTTCCAAGATCGAGTGAGGAGCCAAGATTCAAACCTTTTCAGTCTGATCAGGGCTATGCTCCTCTGAGCCTCTATGCTATTGTGCCTGGTTACCTGTGAAACCCGGAATTAGGTAGACTAAGATTACCTTTAGAGGACTGTTGGAATCTAGCATTTTATATACCCTGAGCATTGCATGAAAACACATAACAAGTTTTTGTTACCTGTGTTTAGTAGGAGGTAGAAAATTATTAATAGAACAGTTAATGCAATAAATTTTGATTTCTGCTCATTTATGGCATACAGCACTTAATTTAGGGAAGTTATACGCAGTAAATATTTTCTTCCCTTTTCTAGCCATGTATTTTGGAATTAAATTAGAAATTTCAGAAATTTTTATTAACATAGTAAAAGATTACCTCAGCATTCGTGATCTTATTTGATCTGAATATGAAAACAACTTTATAAAATTGAATTCACTGTTTCTTCCTGGGAAACCTAAAGGAGATGATTTCATATAGTTTATGTAACTGTCCAAAAACAAAGTCAGAGCAAAAAAATAGTTTATGTTATTTAGACTCAGAGGTAGCCAAAATTCATAATTATTGAAAGGAATACTTAAATGAACCAAAAAATATTATTTATCCAAATAAGTTTTAAAAATCAACCTATTTGCTATCTTCTGTTGTACTGTTTCATAAAGCTAAGTTGTGCAAAGTATTTGTGAAGTGTTTATGGAGGGCTTTGAAAATGGATTCAACAAATGGCAATATTGGACAGCAGTGAAGAGCTGATCTCAAAACTGACTCTAAGGGTATGATAAATTTTACATTATTGTTAGAAATATAGGTTTAATGCTTTTTGTAGATGTTTCTAGAAATCTTTTTATCTCTCTGAATAGAGAGCCCTGAGCCACTTTTACACTACTCTCTGGGAAAGCCAAACTCTCTGCAGTAACAGTTACTTATCACTGTAACTGTTATTCCAATAACATGTGACACATTATTTAGTTCATAAGATGAATTTGATAAAGTCGACATAAGATAAACCACTTAATAGCATCTAATTACTTACAAAATGGTAATAAAGCTATGTTTTACATAATATTACTTTCAGGAAATATCATGAACCTTGGGTTCTCCTGTAGTTCTTTTATAAGGGCTTTAAAAAGGCCTTTTTGTGTATAGAAATTATGGGTCTATAATGGCTAATGGTAAAAGTTCTGTTGCCGTGCCAAATTTTTTAACATTTATTTTAATGTGTGTGTGTGTGTGTGTCTGTGTGTGTGTCTGTGTGTGTGTGTAAAACACATGTGCACACAGACATGCAGGTGCCCACAAAGACCAGAGACATTGAAACCGAATCCCTGAGGTCTGGGAATTTAACTCAGTAAGCACTCAACTGTCGAACCATCTCACCAAGCCATCATTTCAAATTCTTATAAAATTAACCGTGAGTACGTAACAAAGCAGTTAATGCATATTAATTCATTAGATTAATATGTAAGGTCAGCGCATCTAAGCTACATTCGGGGATTTGTTATGTACTAAGAGAACTTGAGTTTGTGCCATGATTACACTACCAACAGAAGCTAACATGTGCCTCCAGCTACTCTGCAGTGAACGGGTACTTCTGAAGCACTAGTAGAGATCCTGCACTCCAGTGGGCACAGCTTTCAAAACAGCTCCTTAATATATAACACGTTATACCAATATAACCCCAAGGTAAAACAAAAAGAGAGAAATAGAACATCACCCCCCCCCAAAAAAAATAAATAAGTAAATCTAACAATCACCAATCCTATCCATTGCTTAGATTCAAAATTTTTTGTTTTCTTATCAGCCATTTGCTCATTTCGCCATTCAAACCTCTTTTCTTTCCCTATTTCTAGTCAACGAGTGATGATACGATGAATCCCAGCAAGCATGTCAGTTCTCTGGCCTTCCAGACCATTCCTCAGGGCTCATCCAAGGGTATCTGCCTGCAGGTCTCACCTCAGTTTCCAGTTCATTGGCCCCTTCCTTCCTCCCTGACTGAGTTTCCAAAACTCCACCTGCATGTCACAACTGAATTTTAGGCTCTTCAGTTTCAAATAATGAATCTGTTTCATTTCTCTCTTTATTTTGTTGTTTGTGCACAAGTTATCCCATTCAAACCTGGGCTTACATTTATTACTTTGGAACAAAATGGGTTTTTTTTGTTCATTATCTATAACTAGTTTTCTTAAGATTATACATTGCACAAGGATACAATGAAAATACATATAGATAAATTAAAATTAGTTAAAAATTGAGTGAGAAAAAAAATAATGTGTGTATACATACATATATATTTGTCTCTTCTATCTCTATACAAACATAAAGTAAGATTAGGATAATGTAACACTGGCTATCAGGGGTCCTAATCCCTTGGAAAACTTCACTATCAAATATTCTTCTGTTGCTTGGCCTCATATTTGAGGATTTTTTGATGTTCTAACAGCCTAAGTTTTTTGATAGCCATATACAAAAGTAAACAAATTACTAACATGGCTGACATTGTCTGTACATGCAGTGCACATGTACATGTTCATTAAGTGCTGAAGAGTCTCGATTCTTGGTTTTGAGGAATGCATGGTATGAGTCAAAGGGAAAGCAATTTAAACCAAAACCATCATTGATAGAGAGTTTGCTCTCTATAGGTTTTTTTACCTAGAGGTTTATCTTGGTGAAAAAGGCATAGAACCAACCAGAACTCAGTGAAAAGTGCCTGGAGTACTTGCAGTTTCTGGGTGATCTCATCTGACCCAAGGGCAAATTAAAAGAGGGATAAAATACTGTTTCCTCTACAAGTATTTGTTTTGCCTTCAGTTTGAACACAACGTGACAAGTAGAAAAAAATCAAAGCTGTCAGACATGGCCAAAGCTTTCCAAATCTTCTTCACTCTGGTCCCCAACTGCCGTCCTGATAAATCCACTTTCCCACTGTAGTATTGTAACTTGCTCATTGTTAAGAGTAACATTCATAGTGAAAAACTAATTGTGTATTTGTGGTGTGTGTAGTGGGGTGCTCTGGGTGTATTTATGCATGTGTATGTATGTGTATGTTCCTTGTGACAGAATTTTCTTCTACTGGCCTGGACACTAATACTGCACTGATGAAATCAGAGAAGTGGGCATTTTCATCTCCATATCTAGCCACATTTGAGTTTTCCTTGTTTTGGGTATGCAATCCAGTTTAGGTTGCTTTATTATTCTTAAGAGTGAGACCTGTCCTGGGGTGTGGTGAGCATATACCAGGGATCATATCATAAAGAAAACTTATCAACATAGAAACCTACAATTGTCCAATGTGCAAAGAATCAGATACCGTAAAGTGTTCAGCCCTACAGGGAAAATATATTCTGTGCCCCTCCTCCAAAGGCTCAGAGATCACTGCAAAAGAGGAAATAGAACATAAGAGCCAGAGATGGTAGATGACTATAAACATCTACAGTCTTCTGGACATAGTAGGGCAGCTGCACACATGATCTCAAAGCACAAGACCCATTAAGCACAGACAGACAAGTTCAAGCAAGGATAGAGTTGGGCACAGGTTCCCTCTATAGACAGTCAGCTATTGGCAACTGTTCACTGCTGGGAAATAACTGGCTTTCTCTAAGAGTGTAGTCTTCAAAATAAGTCAACTACATTCTAAATGTAGACAGTCACACATCCAAGAGTATTTGAGCATCACAAATCAGCCATAATGGAAGCAAGAATGACCAACATTGGGAAGGTAAGGGAGTTGAATCTCAGAAGAGTTGGGAGAGAGAAAGTGAATATGATAAAAAAAAATATTGTATAAAATTCTCTTAAAATTTATAAAAATTTTAAAAATACATAAGAAATCTGATTTTTAAAAAGTAAAATTGATTTTACTTTCCCTAGCAATTACCAAATGCCAGTAGCTCCTTAGATGGGGGTAAGATTCTATGTCCATTTCTCCCCCTCCATGCTGGGATTTTGCCTGGCTTGAGCTTGCACAGACAGTATTTATACAATCAAAATTGTCATGAGTTGATCTGTGCTACTGCCCTATTATGCACAGAAACAGTTTCTTTGAAATTATATACAAATTTATATATAATAAAATATATACTCTGGCTCTTATACTCTCCCCCTATCTTTCTCTAAACTCCCTGAGCTTTTCAGGAAATGTGTGATAGGTATGTCCCATTTAGGGCTAAGTACCTCACAACTTTATTCTTTACATGTTCACCAGTTAATGGCCTATTTTAATTGTCATCTACTGCAAAAAGCTTCTGTGATGATGCTTGAGAGATACTCTGATCTATGGGTATAACAAGAGTCATTAGGAATCATTTTAATACAATGTGCTTTTAACAGAATAATAGTAATACATTCTCCCATAGTACCTCTTGCCTATCTAGCTACAAGTTATTGACTTCTTAAACAATGCTCTCTAGAGGATCTATCTCATGGATTGGGCAACAGTTACAAAGTAATTAGTTATTCCTAGAACATTCATTTACTCTCACACCAGTGCCATGCCTTAATGGCCAGCTGTAGCTACCAATGTTTGTAGCCAGATGAGATTGATGATCATACTCATTCTCTGGTGGCAAGCTTGCACTTGCAAGGACTATGAAAGATACTGAGTAGGGATTAAGCATCCAACTAAATACCAAATGATCTCTTCTGTGACTTGAGTATGTAGTATCTTCAGCAATAAGGTCTTATCACCAGGTTCTGGAAGATAACCAAGAGTACTGGCAATAGCCTGTAATAATTGCGGGTATATTGGACCCAACTGGCCAAAAATTCAAAAATAAATAATTCATTTCTGGTACCATGGTTTTTATTTGCTAGTATGCATTTCTGTTTAGGCTATTAACCTCCCATTGTATGAGAGGATATCGTGTGTGTGTGTGTGTGTGTGTGTGTGTGTGTGTGTGTGTGTGTGTGTGTGTTTATGTGTGGAGATAGATAGATAGATAGATAGATAGATAGATAGATAGATAGATAGATAGATCACATATATCTCAGGAAGTTTCTACTGCATTAGGTGGTTTCCATGTGACTCTTTTAAAATATTTATTAAATAAATTTTTAAAAGATTAAATAAATCTTTAAAAGATTTATTTTTATTATTTCTAATCATTTGTGCAAATATGTGTCTGCATATAGATAGGTGCATGTGAGGCCAGAAATGTCAAATCCCCTGAATCTCCTGTTGTTGGAGTTACAGAAGATTGTAGGCTGCCTGACATGGGTAATAGGAATCAAATTTGGGCACTCAGGGAAAGAAGCAAGTGCTCTTAACCACTTAGCAATCTTTACAGCCCTATATGGCTTTTTCAAAAGGCCTTTAGTGTTAATTACACCTTCCTATATTTTTCTTCCTATTTCATCCCAATTTAACTCTCCTGTTCCATTGCTTTTAGCCCTTTGTACAACTGTGTTATACTTCCTTGTTCTTAAGACAACCCCCCAGCCGGGCAGTGGTGGCACACACCTTTAATCCCAGCACTTGGGAGGCAGAGGCAGGCGGATTTCTGAGTTCGAGGCCAACCTGGTCTACAGAGTGAGTTCCAGGATAGCCTGGGCTATACAGAGAAACCCTGTCTCAAAAAAACCAAAACCAAAAAAAAAAAAAAAAAAAAAAAAGACGACCCCCTGTGGTCCTTTACTAATTTCTTGATGTCTATGGGCATTCCAAATGAAAATTCAAAGCTATTTCCACAAATGAGAGAAAACATGGGATATTTGTCTCTTTTTGTCTGAAATGTTTCACTTGAAATGATTATTTCTAGCACCATTTCTCTGTGAATTTCATAATCTCATTTTTAATAGATGAATAAGACTGCATTATGTAAATGTGGCACATTGAAACCATTCATTCATCAGGATACTGACATCTAGGCTGTTTCTATTTCTTCACTACTGGGAATTTATCAACACTGTATGTGGAAAAGCAAGTATCTCTGCAATAATGTATGCCTTCCTTAGGGTGTATTCCCCATAGTACTACTGTCTTAGCTGCAGTTTAAACATCATAGCTGCTGTGATTAAACATCATAACCAAAAGCAACTTGATGAGGAAAGTGTTTACTTCATCTCACAGGTTGTATTCTATCATCAGAGCAGTTAGGATAAAATTTCAAGGCAGGGACCTAGAGGCAAGAACTGAAACAGTGACCACAGAAAGTCCTTCTTACTGGCTTCTTCAACCCATTTTTTTAAAAACATCTAAGACCACCCAGTCCAGGCGTGGCAACACTCACAGTGGGCTGGTGCCTCCCACAGCAATCATTAATCAAGAATATGCCCTACAGAATTACCCACTGATGAAGACATCTTCTCAACTGAGGTTCCCTCTTCAAAAATGACTCTAGCATCTGTTGAGTTGACATAAAACCTACCAGCACTGTGGTGTAACTGAGATGTGTTCCCAGTGTCTTCAGGAACCATCATTTTCATTTTCATTTTCATAGTGGTTGTACCAGTGTACATCCCCCATCACCAATAAAAGCTTTCCTTTCCACACATTTGTGCCAACAACATCTGCATGAGCATCTTCTGTCATGTGTTGTTTGTTTGGTTTGTCAGTTGGGTGTTGGATTGGTTGGCGTTTAAATGTCTCTCATCTATCTGAGTTTCATCATTTGAGAACTCTGTTTAGATGTATGCCATTTTTATTGTTGTTTTTTTTTAAATTTATTATTTGTCATTTATTTCCTTGATGTTTAGTTTTGTATAGCTAGGGATATGACCATCTTCCATATTTATAGCTAAAAAAGATATGTTTCCATTATGTAGTCTACTTCTTCTTTTGAATGATGGTGTCATTTGATGTACAGAGGTATTTTGGTTTCATATGGACCTACTTGTCAATTGTTTTCTTAATACCTGGCTACCAGGATTCTATGCAGAAATTTCATTCCTGTGCCTATATATTCAAATGTATCCCCTACTTTCTCCTTTATCAAATAAAGGGCATCAGTTCTTACATTACTGTCCTTGATCTAAGTTCTGTATAGATGATAGATACGAACCTGTTCTTATTCTTCTACATATACCTAATCAATTTGAACAACACCATTTGTTGACGTTCTCTTTTCCCCTATATGTGTTGGATTCTTTGTCAAAAGTCAGGTGGTCATAGGTTCTATAACCAATGTGTCTGTACCATGCTGTTTCTACTATGACACCTCTGTAGCATAACTTAGAATCAGAGATCACGGTGATACTTCAACAGTTTCTTCTATTTCAGGGATGTTTTAAATATCTCTTTTGTTTTCCAATTCAATGTAAAAGCATTATTTTAATTTCTGTGAAAAACTGCTTTGTAGTTTCGATGATATTGCACTGAAATATGTAGATTGGGTATTGTAGAGTAACCATTTTCATAATTTTAATCTTACTAATCCACAAGCTTAAGGGGTCTTTCCATCTTCTAGTATCTTGTTCAATTTCTTTCTTTAGTGTTTTAAGCTTTTCCTTATGTAAGTCTTTCACTCCCTTAGAATTGTTCCAATATATTTTTGAGAGTTCTGTGAAAGGGATTATTTCTCTGATTTACCACTTGATATGTTTGCCATCTGCATATAGGAAGACTACTGATTTTGTGTGCTAATTTTGTATTCTGCTACCTTGGTGAAAGGATTTATCAGCTGAGGGGGTTTTCTGGAGTCTTTAGAAGCACTTATATCAAGAACTAAATGCTCCACAAATAAGGATAATTGACTTTTTTTCCTATTTGATTTCCTTTCACCCAGTTCATGTATCTTATTTCTCCAGGTACAGCATCAAGCACTCATTGAACAGGAATTGAAAGAGTAGAATCTTAGTCTAGTCTCTCGTTTTTATAGAAATGCTTTGAATTTTCCTCCATTTTACATGATGCTGCCTTCTAGTTTGTTATATGTTGCCTTTATGATGCTGAGATGTTCCCACATACCCTAGATTGTTCAGGACATTTTTGACAAAGGAGTGTGGAATTTTAAGCATGAATACAATTCCCAGCCTAGTATAAAAGTTCTGTGGACTTAGACTCTTCTTTGATCTTCAGAAGTTTGAAGGTATCTCCCTGGATTCTGTAGGTGATTCTAGAATTCTGAATTGGATTTGACACTGTGTGGGTTCCAGGAAGTTGATAGACATGGTGACTGACAGGGAGGCAGGAAAATTGGTCTAACTGACCTGCCTAGATTTCTAGTCTAGACATTACTCAGGGTCTATGTTGAATGTATGTGTAACTGAGAGGAGTTTTATTTTCTTACGTATGCATTTCTTTATTTCAAAAGTATATCTTTAATGGTGATGGTGACTGTAACTTTACATAGGCAGTAGATTATTTTTCTACAAACTTATAAGAAACTGAAAGTTCACATGTTTGTTTTCACTCATCATGTCTCCAGTTTACTTTAGTAGATCAAGCAATGACACTGGTTTTGCCTTTACAAATGACCCTTGCAGCAGTGGCTGACTATGTGTATCCTCCTATGTGCTTCTTCTAAAATTGTGCCATTAAAATAAGTAGTGACATATTGTGTCCTATTTTCCACTTCTTTTTATTATAGTAATGGTTCAACTGTTGGTTTATAAATTTTTAAGAGAAAAACAGGTTAAAGAATTAAGGAAAACTTCTTACTCAATACACAACATGGCATTTAAAATGAACAGAATTGTTCACACACATGTCATCACCACCACCACCATCAACATCACCATCACCACTACCATGATCATCACCATCATTATCCTTTCATAATAAACTTGCTCATTATGTCCAATCCTTTTCATGTTTTATTATCTTGCTTTCTGCTTCTGTTGGCTGCTAATCAGGGATTTTTATTCATTTTATTCCTCAGTTTGCTTAGTATATTTTTTGAGGTGTCATGTACCTTCACATTATAAAATTTTATTTTATTTTAATTTAAATCCACTAAATTTACCTGACCTAATAGCTTATACTTTTTAATCTCATAAATTTGGATGTTGAGGTAGGAAGACCATGATTTAGCATGGCCAGCAAGGCTGTGAGTTTGAAGACATCCTTTGCTATATAAGCCACTGTCTAATCCATCCCCACCAAAAATAATCCACTTAAATTTTGTTATGATTGATGTAAAAATCTAGGCTTCTTAATACACAAATAACCTCTTAATACACAAATAACCTCATCAACACCATCATTTCATAGAATATTTTTGTCATCAAAGAACAACTTCCAGCCACTTTGTATTCACCCTCAACCTCTTTTAAACTCTGGCAGTAACTAATCCATTCTCCATTGCTTGGTCTTTCTGTGAAAAGGTCATATTAACATAAGCACTCAGTATGTGATCTTTGAGACTGGGGTACTTTTGCTCACCAGAGCATCTCTGGTATTATCTAATGGACTGGAGAGTTCACAGAGCTGTTCAAATATTTTTCTCTATTGTATTCCATTGTGTAGTTGTCTACTCTCTGTGGGCCACTTATGGTTTCCTAATTATGAGGAATTATAAGGAGAACTTCTTTGAACATCTCTGGGCCTTGCTCAACTGAAAGTTGAGCAAAATGTAGGCTTTTTTTTTTTCTGGGCCATCCATCTACACTACCACACTCTGAATCATATGCTCTTTTTACAGGATTTAATTCTTCTAATAGTTTCTTGATTTTTAAAGTTGTTTTTACTTCTGAAAACTTTGAATTCCTATATGATTTTAGGGTGAGTTTCTGTTAAAGAATTGGATTGGGGGGGAGGGTTTATAAGGATAGTGTTGCATGTTCTGATTTGGAGGGCAATGTCAATCGAAGAATATTGAGCCTACCAGTTCATCTTAATTTCTTTATTTTTATTTTTATTTCTTTTTATTGTTTCTCAATCTGCTTTTATACCATTTTAATTACATACAAGTATTAAGGACAGTTCTAGGTTAAGGAACTAGCAATACAGTAGATACAAATAGTCAAGGAACAAGCAAGACAATAGACACAAATAATCAAAGAACAAGCAATGCAATAAACAAAGGCCGTTGATCACTCCTGTGATCACTGTTTCTAAGGGCTTATCAGAATGACCAAAATATCTGAACCTACTACCCTGCCCTAGCCCAACATCATTTTCATGCCTGAAGCCTACTTCTTTGTTCTAGCCTAATATTTAGATTCCTTCCTGAAGTTACTTCTTTGTTCTAGCCTAAGATTTAGATTCCTGCCTAAAATTACTTTTTTGTTCTATCCTAATATCAGATTCCTGCCTGAAGCCTATTTCCTTGTCCTTGGCCAATGTCAGATTTCTGCCAAGCAGCCCCCAAAGGCTCTCTGCCTCCCCCCCCCCCTTTTTTATTTCATAAACAAGACTGAGCCTGTCTTGGTCTTTCTGACAAGAATGCCTTCCTTGCCCATTGTGGAATATGCATTATCAAAAGCAATGCACTTCTTTCTGTCTTAGGTTGGTAAGGCCCCCGTGCAGAATCTTACCTGTCCTTGGCTTGCCAGCCTGTTAATTTAATAACTCTGTCTGGGAGTCCATTTTCAGTTTCAAGTCATATACCAAGCCATGGCTGCCAACATGTTAATGTTGTCCTGGGAATACTTTTATTCCTGCCCATCTTCATTTCTTGTGTTTCAGTTCATCCAGCTCCTCTTTACTTACTGTCAACAGTGCTTTGTAGACCTAAGTAAATGAGGCATACATTCCTCTTTGTTAATTTTTATCTTAAGTATTGTTTTGAAACGATATTTTAAATTCCATGTTTAAACTCATATATGTATATTATTTTTTACAGTCCAGTCATTAATCCCATCCTGGCTGGCCCTCTCACAGTTCCTCATCCCACTTCTCTCCCCTCCACTCTGTCTCCAAGAGAGTGTGCCTACTCCACTCCCACTACCACTTTAAAGCTCACGTTCAGTCATTTCATAGCTAGTCTTTATTTTTGTCTCATCCTAATGTTTACCTTATCTGATATTAGTGAAGTTAGCCTGGTTCTTTTATTTTAATTCATTATTTCAAAAAGCTAGGGGAGGACTCTCTTTTTCTGTTCTTTTACTTCAACCCACTAGTCTATATGAGTTTAATTTTTATTTTATGTGCATTTGAGACAACTTTGATGTTACTTTCTCTCAGCCTGACAACACCTTTTAGCATTTGTTTAAGGTGGATATGTTTGCGTAAATTCTCTCAGTTCTGTTTTATGTGAAAAATTTTTTAATTCCACTGGCAGTGTATATTTTATGTTTTACTTCAAGTAGATAGTTTTTTTTTTCAATAATGTACAAGGTTGAGATCAAGGTAAGTGGTTTTTGATCCCCAATTGTTTCAAATACTTGATGAAGTCACTGTCATTTGTCCATTTTGTCTCCTTTTCACCTGTGTCGACAATCAATGAGCCATATTTATGGAGGTCTATTTATGGACTCTTGATTTTGCTCCATTGATCTTTGTGTGTACCAAATCCCACAGGCTTGATTACTGAGCATAGACTAGGTCTTGAAATTTCAAAGTGTGATTTCACTCTACTTCAATCTTGTTTGCACTTATTTCCTGTTCTAACTTTTTGCCTTTTCATATAAAATTTTAGAATGAACTCATGTAGTTACAACAAACTCTTACCTTATAATAACCACATTAAATCTGTTAGGTCAGTTTGAAGACTAACATTTATCATCCTAAATAGTCCAAACAATATCTCTCTTCATTCATATTTAAGACTTTTTAAGGCAATAGTTTTTATTTCTCAAGTAAATAGATCCTGTTTTGTTTTGTTATATTTATGTGTAAAGTTTTTACCATGTAAAATAATAAAGTTTCTGTTTGAAGTAGTTTATTGCTAATATATAAATATTCTTGTTATTTTGTTTATTGATCCTTGATGAACTCACTAATTAGTTTTAGGTAGAGACTTTGTGGACTTATTTGCATCACTGACAGTATTTTGAATGTGTTGTTTTTAACTTTATCAGATGTTTTCTGAATCACTTGATGTATTCAAATAGTTTAGATTAAGATAATTAAATTTTAATAGAACACAAGTCAAATATTTTATTAGTAGTATATTAGTAAGGGTTCTCTAAAAGAACAAGTATAATAGAATTAATATCACTATCAAAAAAGATTTACTAGATTGGCTGACAGATGCTACCTGGGGTAGTTCAACAATGGCAAGCTCACACTGGAGAGGCCAAGAATCTTATAGTTGTTCAGTCTACAAAACTGGATAGTTCAGTAGTCTCAATATGGCACTGAAGAGGTAGAGAATTCTTTGGAGAACTGTTGGTCTCCAATCTGTGTTAGAATTCCAAAAAGTAGTTTCTAATATTGGTAAACAGACATACCATAGCAACAGGATAGATAGACTTGCCAGCAAGAATGAGGGCAAGCAAAGCAAAAACCAAGTTTCTTCTTCCGTATTATTTTCATTTGGGCTGTAGCAAAAACTAACACCAGATTTAGGGTGAGTCCTCTTTCTTCAACTGCTCTGATTAAATGACTTCCTCTCAGGTTTGTCCAGCAGCTTGGATTTTAAATTGTTTCTAGATACAGTCAAACTCACAACAAAGATTAGCTATCACAATTAGAAATGACAGACATAATATTGCCTAGATTGCTGTAAACATTTACTAAATGTTCATCCTCAACTTCTGCTCTTGTATTATTGAAGACTAGTGCTGAAAACAAGATAGAGCCCAGGCTTCTCATCACACACTTGGCTGAACCTGAGCTACCATTTTGTCCACATGATAGACATAGGTAAAGAAGAGTATAGAGGTGGCCTCTATCTGGGTCACGTTTCATAGTTTAAGTCAGGTTCAAGGTCACATCTTGTTTGCACACTGCATACAATAGTATCTACCTTTTAGAGAAGCAGAGTTGTGTGAGAATTGGGCTTATTTCCTTACTGTTTAATGTTATGTTAATGCCATGAAAGTTCAGTCATAAAAGATTCAACTTTTTGAATATGACTCTTTTGTTCACTCAGCATAATGCTTGTGAGATTCGTTCCTGTTCTTTCATATATTAACAGGCTTTTGCTGGACACAAACTATCCATTCTGTTGATGGGAACATGATCTCACTTAAGCATCTGAATAAAACTAGTAGAAACATTGCAAGACTTTAAGAGATGGTTCAGTGGTTAGGAGCACCAGCTGCTCTTACAGAGGACCTAGGTTGGGTCCCCAATCAGCCACATGGTAACTCACAACCATCTGTAACTCTAGCCCCAGAGGATTATTAGCTTTTCTTGACCTATATAGGAACCAGGCATACACACCATGCACATAAATACATGAAGGCAGGACACTCATATACATAAGATAGAAATCAATATATCTTTAAAAAGTAACTGATTCCTTCTTGCCTACTCAGTTTGTCTTCCCCTCTCCAATCCCACTGTCTCTCCTTTGCTTCCCTCCCTCCTTCACTCTCCTTTTTCTCTCTTCTTCCTCAATGTTTTATTGAAGGTGAAATTAATAATCTAGAGGGGTTTTTGAAAGTCTTTTCTCTACTGTAATTTAATTAGCCTGTAATCTCAGCTCTCTGATTTGCTTAAGAGAGTCATGCATTTGTAAATTGTATGGATTTTTCTTATTCTCATAAGTATGATGGATCTTAATTGTAGCTTTTATAAAACAGCCAAAAAAAAATACTCTTAGTCACAAAACACCTAATATTTTGACTAGTGCAAAGGATTCTGGGAATTTATGATGGACTTTTATGTGCCTAGGATGAAGAGAAAAGTTGCCATAAAGAACCAACCCCCACACAAATAAAATCTAAAAGAACTATGGGTGTGAAGCCATTATAAAGAACTGTCAAGCAGTTATGCTTACTGGACCCATCCTTAACACAGGGAAAGGTCATAGATGCATAAAAGGCCCTGCTGGGTTTGTAGGATCATGACCTTGTTCTTGTGATTCAAGATTATATCTAACACATCTAATGTAGTTTTAGGTTTGAGGGGTTTTTCATGGTTGGTTTGCTTTTATTACAAAGTGCAATTTATTAGATTTCTTTGAGGAGAAGACTATGATCAGGTTGAAGATCTGGCCTGTCTTGATTTTGTATTCTCCTAGAAGCATATCAAAGATGAAGATTGGAGCTGATAACTTTCATTTGGGAACAGTGAGTTCCACTGACCTCATGTGGAAAGAGGACCCTGAAGAGAATAGAATCAGAAATAGAAACAAGTTCTATATCTGCAACAGGCACTTATGGTTCGATGTGGCACAGCTCTCATGTACTCTCATCTGAGGAGGGCAGTTCCATGACAGAGCTGGTGATTCCACTTTTCATTAAAGATATACTTCAAAGGTGCATCTAACATCACTGGGAGGAGAGGCCATTGGTCCTGTGGAGGCTCGATGCCCCAGCATAGGGGGATGCTAGAGCAGTGAGTGGGGAGTGGGTGGGTGGGTGGGGAAGCACCCTCATAGAGGCAAAGGGGAGGGGCGATGGTAGGGTTTGCAGAGGGGAAACTAGTAAGGGGGATAACATCTGAAATGTAAATAAATAAAATAACCAATAAAAGATGAAACTACATGTGAATGTTCATGGTAGCATTAATGCATGTGTGAATTTACCTAAATAGAACAAATTTAATTCATAAAAAAACTTAACTGACAGTGAAAGCATAAACTGCAAAGCGAGCCTTCAGCTTCAGAATGGCAATGTTAACTGTACAGAAGTTCTTTGAGATGTATATTGTGCAGACTCAAGTGGAAACACAAGGACAATTTCATGGGGGCTTCAAAGAAAAGCTGCAGGGTTGGCAAGCTGTAAAACCTTGGCTGCTGTCCGGAGGGAGATGGAGGTGAGAAGGAAAAAGCCATGACATTTCAGGGACATGGGTGTCAGCTCATCGTGGACAAGCAGCCACATTGGTGGGGCAGAGGAGTGGGGAGGAAAGCTTTAGAAAAAGCAGTAAGGAAGCCCAAAATAATTAAAGCATGATGAGAAGACCAAAATGTTTGGGAAAGCATGGCTATAAAAGAGAGAAGAAGAAGAAAGGGCAAAGATAGGTTTTGTGTATTCAGGCAGGCAGGTCTTTATGTGTCTGAAAGTCTATCAAATACTGCCAATTGAATTGATTTTATTATTAGTATTAAGCAAGTCTTGAGGAGTTGGGTGTCTTGCTTAGTTGTATAACTTACACCGAGCACATTCATAACTCTGGAATTGACACCAAGAAACACACAAATACATATATAGACACATGCCGAGTTGAATTCCTAGAATAAATACTGTTTGTTAATGGAACGTGTCTCTGTCAGGTTGGGGTGGGGAGGAAGAGGGAGAGAGAAAGACACACACACACCGGGACAGACAGACAGACAGACAGACAGACAGACAGACAGACACAGAATCATATGAATAATTGGAATTTATATTAGGGCTTTCTGTTTAGTTCCTCAGTAAATGTTGGTTTGTAGCATCATTTTTTACTCTCTTTATCTGCCTTTGGCATTAGGCTAACATTAGCCTCTATATGAATCATGTAGAGCCTCTAGTTTTTAATTATGTCACACTGTGCCTCACTTACTGTTATTTTCTTCAAATTTTTCAGTGT
Organism: Arvicanthis niloticus; assembly: GCF_011762505.2. Lineage (NCBI taxonomy): Eukaryota > Metazoa > Chordata > Mammalia > Rodentia > Muridae > Arvicanthis > Arvicanthis niloticus. Next base: position 111,412,486 of record NC_047661.1, read on the forward strand.
CCAAGATTGAAACCATCCACTCCTAGATGGATAGGTAGATGTTTGACCAACACAGGCCTTGTTTGCAGGGAGCATCTATAGTATTAAGGAATTTCTCTATTTCTTCTCAGAAAATACTTGCAAACATTTTCTTATGTTTTGGAACACAACTCCACAGTGATATTTATATTTTCAGGATTTTATGGGTCGCTTGCTCTTTGAAGAATTCCCATTATTACATTATCACCTTCCGGTATTTTTCCAAGGAGTCAGCTCTCACATTCACAATTTTATTCTGTGGTTTTGTTGGACCTTTATTGATTTTTCTCTCATTTGATTTCTTTTTTTCCTCTGGCTGAATTCACTTTTCTCTTACTGTTTTCAACCTTCTTAACCTTGTAGCCTTTATAAAGTTTTTTTTTTTCTTTCTCTGATACTAAGCATTTGGATCTGATTTTCATCAAAGGTTACTTTAGGTGTCTCGCTAGTTTTTATGATTTTACATACCTGATTCAAAACAAGATATTCGTTTAGATTCCTTTGGGAATTCTTTGACCCATTTTGTGGCAGAGAGACTTTGAGGTGTTTCTCATTATCTCTGTCTCCCAGACATATTCTCTTTAAACTTACATCCTCCTAAGTGATCGTTCCCTGATTTGCATCTATCAAACAAGATGTAGCAAATACTATAAGATGTTATAGTGATAGTTATCTAATCTTATAACTCATGTCTCACTAGCAGATATTCATAGCAGTTGCCTTTATTCTATTGATGACTTTAAAGAAACAAGTTTGTGTGCGACTTGGGCCACAGGAAGGGTAGATGTAGGTGGTTTGCATCTCAGATGCAAATGTGCTTACATACCTTATAAAGCTTATGTAAGCTTATGTGCTTACAAAGCTTATCAGCTCTAAGTAGAAGAAACAGTGACGTTGTCAACAGATTTCTGAATCGTAGAAGTTGTACCTTATTGAATTTGTGTTGTTTAAACCATTGACTTACTGACAGATTGTTGCACATCACATAAAAGTGAGTTATAAATTGTTGAGTGAGTGACAGTGTGTTGCATATCAACTGGGTGATAGCAGAGTTTTATAAAACTCCCAAGCTAAGAGATTTTCCTGTATTGTAGAATGATCATCCAAAAATCACAGTTGTCATTTTCATCAAAATAGCAGTGACTACTTGGAAGAGGCACCGAGATTGAGGTTGTGCACTGTTGACATTCTATTTAGAGAGAGGAATGGCAGAGGATTATGGGACAATCTCTTGAGTTTCTCATGACCTTACAGCCAATTGAATGTAATTAAACTCTAATTGCATGAAATGTGGTCATATGGTAACTTTATAAGACTATAAAAAGTTGAATATTCCTAGTGCATCACATTAATAATGTGTTTCTGAGATAAAGAAATTATCTAAGATTTCAGTCTTATAAAATTATGGAATATACAACAGTGTTCAGTGCATTATATTTGACCATGTTACTAGCTTATATATTTCCCAAACTATACTTTTTACTCTTGTCTTGTAGTGTAATCCTTCTGCTGATTAAAAACCTTTATGGTCTGGGGATGTAGATCAGCAGACGATTGCTTATCTATCAATGTTCTAAGTTTGATCCCCATGCCATATATGCATGTGTACATACACAAACACATGCACACACACACACACAGAGAGAGAGAGAAGAAGAGAGAGAGAGAGAGAGAAGAGAGAGAGAGAGAAAATACTAATAGAATTTTACCAAGTTTACCTGTCAACAGCCTCATGTAGACATGTGGATAGTTACCTTTCCCCATCTACTATGTGAGCAGGTACACTATGATGTATGAAATTTTGGGAATAGCAAATGCATCTCAGAATTGCATTCATGTCAGCATTCATGACTTTACAAAATGAATATGTGTAATAAAGTTTCCACTGGTATATTTAGAACAGAGGTAAATAATATTTTGAATAAATTTGATAATATTAGTAAATAAATGATCCCTCAGTGTGTAGGAAAATAAATGTTGACAGGAAAGGGCATAAAACAGTATATGTAATGTGAACTTTTTCTTGTGTTTTAGGATTGTTTCATCCTCAGTTTGGTGAGTTAATTTTTAAATACCACATGCAATCAATTTGAAATGCAAACAAAACAGGAGAAACTTCTTGTGTACAATAATTTTAGAAGGCAAGCATAGCAAGAAACACAATCAATTAAATAAAACCATCTGAAAAAGAGAGAAAGCAGACTAGAGAGGGAAACTATGAAAACTACCAACAAATTAAAATCTTGTTACAAGTTTTCAGACTATGGTCTTAAGCAGGTGGCTATACGGAATAATTGTCAACCTCCTAATAGCTCTATTAACAGTAAGTGACAATACAAATGAGATAGTTATTTGATCGTTTCCTAGACAGTTTTAAAAAAAAAGGTCCTCACATGGTGAGAAAAACAAAGCTGGGAAATCTATATCTCTCATCAATAATTTCAGGTAATAGAATCTGTTAATAAATCAACTGTGAACTGAGAAATTGGCCTAATCAGAGTTCCACTCTTAGCTTCACTGATTTAAAAAAAAAAAACAAAGCAAATGAAATGCTATTGTGTATATATCAGTGACTGCATGCTCGACTAGTGATCTCAACTAGTGATACCAAGAGATATGTTCTTTAAGTTTATTTAGAAACCGTCCAGTGGATGATCATGAAGGGATGTGTATTACAGTAGGCAACATTTATCATGCAACCCAAACAGCTTTACATACTTGATTCACAATAGAATCAATATATTTTCCAATTTTAACATGAATGTCTCAATATTCTGTATTATAGAAGAATTGAAAATACAGTAGAATTTTCTAATTGCTCATGGACTCACTGCCTCTCTGTCACAGCAGCCTCCGTTTTATCCACAAAGGCACAAAAGGGTTGGTCAGCAATGATGAACAGCTTACTCAAGGGTGCTTGTGGGCTGTGTTTGATCCATGCATCCTCCCTCCTGGAAAGAGAGAGATACTTGGATGTAGCAGGATATTTATTCTGCTACATTGTATTCACAGTAGAGCTCAGTGATTAGGCTGTAGAAGAGGAGGTGGAGCTGGGAGAAGAGAGGAAGGGGAGGGAGAAAGACAGAAAGGGGAAGAGAGATAAAGAAGGAGAGGGGAGAAAAGGAGGAAGAGGAGGAAAAGGAGAAGGCTACTAGCCATGGAAAACCATGGGTGGGTCCAAAGCTATCCGGGGTAGCAACTTCTTTCAAAAGGTTAGATATGGGGTAACAACTCTAATTGTGTGGACATTTGTTGATTGAGCATTTTCTAAATATACAAATCCTTTAGATAATCATTAAACTTTTAGAGTTTCA